>NW_015649578.1:725394-736763 GCF_001515625.1 Sinocyclocheilus rhinocerous | reverse complement strand
AAGGAGGGGGCTTTGTAGAAAACGAAGCGTTTGAGAGAGGTGGGGCATAGAGAACCTACAATAATGTACAGTATTTGAAAAATAATGTGTTTTTTGAACATTAAAGCATGTCAACATATTCTGTTACACCAAATACACAAAATAATGATCTTTAAAAAAGCATCATATGACCCCTTTAAAAGTCATTACACGGCACACCAGAGGCTAGCACCTTACATTAAACTCCAGAAAAAACGCTCATTGATTTTGAGTATTTCACTGATTTACATTTACATTACTGCATTTAGCAGAAGCTTTTATCTTAAGCGACTTACAAAATAGGAACAAAGCAAATCATCAAAGAGCCAACATTCATTGTAATACACATTGCCAGATTTATTAGACTGCTAGATTTTTTTTCTATTGCTAAAAGTAAATTTAAAGTGTATTTTATAGAAATGTATGTGTAATACTTTGTTTTATAATTGTTTTTATTAATTTATTTGTTTATTTATTTGTATTGTGTTCTACTATATTTCTAATGTATAATCTTTGCCATGAAATAGCCTGTGAAGCTGATGTGGCAATAAACTTAAATTAAACTGAAACTTTTTTTCTATTGCTATATATTGAATATCATTCCAAGACGAGACATAATTTGAATCAAGAAGGGCTGACTTTAGTGTGGAATAATTAAGACTTTATTTTTAAGAAGTCTCCTATGCTCAGAATAGCTGCTGAAAATTCAGCTTTGCCACCACAGGAATAAATTAAATATTTTAAAATAGAAAGCAGTTATTTTAATTTGTAGTTAAATTACACTGTATTTAATACTATAAGAATATTAAATCAGTGTAAGTTAAGTCTCTTTCATGCAATTTTATATTTTAATAATAATGATGTTTTTGTGTGGGGAGAGTATATAATCAGTCTGTTTCTTCTGTGTAATAGCCTGTTGCAGCTGGGTCTGGTATCCCAGAAATTAAAAGTTACCTGAACGGAGTAAAGATTCCAGGCATTGTGCGGCTGCGGACCTTCATATGTAAGGTCACAGGAGTCCTGTTCGCTGTTGCTGGAGGTAATGATGAGGGAAACAGTCTATATCAGCACAGACAAAGATTAGAATACACTCTGGCTCTGTGCTGTATTAGAATATTAATGGTGATGGCCACTTTTTGATTCCGTAACGTGTGTAAACTGGCCTTATTCTGGTAACATGTCAATTAATTACATGCAACCAGATTACAGTGAAATGCCTTTTAGAAGTTGTTATGGGCTGATTCAGTGTTGTTTTTGTTTCAGGATTGTTTGTGGGTAAAGAGGGACCAATGATTCACAGTGGAGCGATACTAGGAGCAGGGCTTCCTCAGGTACTCCTCCATATGCTCATGTGTTCAACTTGAACTGAGTAATAAACAAAGTACTGATTTGACTAATCTTTAACAGTTCTGCTATTTAAAATTGTTTAAGTTGTCAGTACTTCTGATGGTTGATGATTTTGTGTTCTGAATGTAACCAGGTGTTTTGTTTATGCATCATCTTTCTTGTCACAGTCATACACCGTAAAAAAATGACTGTGAAATTAACGGCAATAGACTGTAAAAATGCCACAGTAAAAACCTGTTAAATGGTTAATGGTAAGTTCCCCTTCTATATACGGTGAAAAACTGTATAGGACATTACATGTAATTTTACGGTAGTATACTGTTTTCGGAAGTGGAAAAAGATTGTATCATTTACAGTGAATAACCGTAAATTGCCAGAATTCCCTGCGTTACATTTCAAATTTGATGTTTTTTTTGTTGTTGAAATAACTGTTTCTTCTTAGTTTTTTCTTATCAGTTGTGTACATTAGGGTTGTATGTTACATCTAATGTTGTTCAATTAATGTTTATTGCATTATTTCTGATTCATGTATGTTACCATGATGGTGTTTAGTGTTTGTGTGAATGACACTGTGCACCTTCTATATATGTTAATATTTAAAAGCTGCTTGTGATAGGCTTTGGTTCATCATGTGATTTTCCCATCACCACCTGCTTTTGGTGCAGTTTACAAAGGTACAAAACGGAGATATCAGTACTTCAGTGGGTTGGTATATTAACATTATATCAGTTAATGAAATTACGGTAATTAACTGTAAATTTAAGTTAAAACCGTAAAACCTTAAACGCTGCTACCGTATTTTTTTTCAGTAAAATTCTGGCAACCACAACTGCCGTTTTTTTTTTTACCGTAAATTTTTACGGAATTTTTTTTTACAGTGTACTTAAGGTCTAATGAACGCATGCTTGTCTGTCTGAGTAGTTTCAGAGCATCACCTTCAAGAAGATCCGCTTTCACTTTCCCTATTTCCGCAGTGACAGGTGAGCACTACATCACAGCAACCACTAAATCATTCATTACATTGCACAAAATGAATGTGAAACATTAGTGACATTCAAACTAGGGCTGGCCGGTAGGGCTGTGCGATTTGGGGGAAAATATCAAATTGCGATTTTTTTTGACAGATATTGCGATTGCGATTTGATTTGCGATTTTAAATTTGCAAAGTCAAGCTTCAGCTCAATATTGCCAATAATGTGCAGCACAGTATGGGTATCATTACCCTGCTGAAAAAAACAATAGAAACCATCACAGAAAATCTTATAGTTTCCATTAAACCGGAGGTGCGCTCACTCTATTGGTTACCAACTCAAGGCTGGCAGTCATGCATATGCTCTGGAACAGAGTAATATCGCAGGCTTTGCGATTAGGAAATCGCAACGTCTCAAATCGCGATTTCGATTCGATTTCGATTAATCGCACAGCCCTACTGGGCGGTATGACGGTATATATATCATTACCGCGGAATAAAGTGTGAATCGTTAGAGATTTTGCTATATCGTGTATTCCGCGGTATGAAAGCTCCTCACTCGACAGCATGCGATCGCGAAAACAGATCTCTTTCATGTTGTATTGTGCTTGAATGGTCAAATTCGCGTAAATACAGTCAGTTATGTGTTAAATAAACGTAAACTGTTTGGTGTCAGTATATTGGATCCTTGCAGTCGGTCTTAAAGGGACAGCAGCCTTTTTTACCTGCTGCTGTCTGTCATTATTAATGTTAATGTCAATCACTCACTGCACTTGACTGAATCACTGGATTTTTAATAATAATCAGTTCATGTTTGATTGATACAGTGAAAACACTATGCAGTGTTTTATTTATACACTTTATTCAATTTCTGTAATATTTCTTACTACACGGTAAATAAACCTAGCCTACTGTAGCTGAATAATTAAAAGTTTATTTCATATTTATTTGTTCTATTGTGTTTGTAATTTGCTTTTTCGTCTCATTTTAATAACAAAAAGTAAAATAAAATAAAAATAGCTATATTGTTATCGTGAAATAAAATTGATCATACCGTGAAATAAGATTTTGGTCATATCGCCCGCCCCTAATTCAAACCCATTTTACTTCTGTATTGTGATCTATTCCCTTATGGACAAAAAAAGGGAAAAAAATGCAGGATAAATATTTTATCCATTTGTAATTGATTGGACCAAAAATGGAAAATCCAAATGTTTAAACAGATTAGTTATGTGTGATCCAGTAGCACATGTAACTTAGGTGAAGTCAGGTCAAGATGTTACATTTTAATAAAATTTTATGAAGAGAAACATTTTTCTTTAGAGAATTGTTGTATATTATTCTACTTATTATAATTAAGTAATAATTTTATGAAAAATATTTTTTTAAATATATGAAAACATCTGCAGTGATACCAGGAATATGTATTAATCAAGTTAAAAGGGTCAGTTTTGATTTATGTTCAGGGACAAGAGGGATTTCGTGTCGGCGGGTGCAGCGGCTGGAGTTGCGGCTGCCTTTGGGGCACCTATAGGGGGCACCCTCTTCAGTCTGGAGGAGGGGTCGTCCTTCTGGAACCAGGCCCTCACATGGAAAGTGGTATGTGGATATACAGTTTGGTCATGTATTTTGGTGTGTGCTGAGAAAGTTCAGTTTATAATTCTCTCTCTGTCTCTCTTCTGTCTTAAAGTTGTTCTGCTCCATGTCTGCCACTTTTACACTCAACTTCTTTCGTTCTGGGATCAACTTCAATAAATGGGGATCATTCCAGCTGCCTGGCCTGCTCAACTTTGGAGAGTTTAAGGTAAAAAAGCTACAGAAAAAAGCATTAAAGCCCCTTAATTATATGCATTCACATTGTGTTGTCGGGGTGTAACGGAACACGTATTCGTCCCGAACCGTCACGGTTCATGCAGTCAGACGGCGAATACAGTCAGTCATAGGCAGTCATTCCAGAAGGACAAACACAAAAACGGCACGTTTTGGCTCATACCCTAAAAGTGGCAATTTCAACAAGGTATAAAAAATTATCTGTGGGGTATTTTGAGCTAAAACTTCACATACACGCACTGGGGACATCAGAGACTTATTTTACATCTTGTAAAAAGGGGCATAATAGGTCCCCTTTAAACTAAGTAGTGTAATATAGCGCCACCTGCTGTCAGAGAATAAATATGCATTTTCATTCAGTCCATCTGCTGTTTTTGTTTTTTTACAGGTGTCTTATGTAGCATCATTTCACAGATCTAAAGTTAGACCATTCTGTTCTTGCTTTAAATCTTGAAATTATACAATCTTAATTCAAATCAAGAACAACTGCTCATGCTTACATGTATGTAGCTCTACTGTCTGCTCAAAATAAATGAAAAAATAAATTTCCTGTTGTACCGAACTCGTACCGAACCGTGACCCAAAAACCGAGGTACGTACCGAACCGTGATTTCTGTGTACCGTTACACCCCTATTGTGTTGATATGTAAATTAGGTGATCATATAGAAGTAACATGACCAACCCAAATCCCGTCATGTCATCTTCTACATGTAAATATTTAAATGCTGTATTTATTACTTTTTATTGTGAATGATTCATTATCAATTCATGGTATTCTAAATAATAATAATAATAATAATAATAATAAAAATCTTAATCATTAATCAAAAATTTAATAAAATACTTGAAGCAATTTTCTTTTTTTTTTTATCTGACGTCAACTAGGCCGCTTGGGCAGAAATAATAAAAAATAAAAAAGTTAACCAATGCCAGAATGTTATTTAATCATCATTGTTTTAGCCTGCTTTTGTAGTTAATGCAACCTTTTAAAAAAAATTTAAAGCAGGAATTTAAAGTAAATTAATGTGATACATGTTACAGCAATAATAACAGTTAATGAAAGCTATTGAGATAAATGAACGTGATCTTGAGCTTCAGCCTTCGCATTCGATCACTTGCGTATGTGATTTTGTGTTGACTTATAAGTAATGGAATTGGAAATACAGATCAATCAGGTGTGTGGTGTTAATTTACCAGTTTTTCTTTGTTATCTGCAGTGTGTAGATGGAGATAAGATGTGTCATTTGTGGACGGCAGTAGATTTGGCGTTTTTTGTGTTGATGGGGGTGGCAGGAGGTTTGCTCGGCGCTCTGTTCAACTGCATCAACAAACGCCTTGCAAAATACCGCATGAGAAACGTTCACCCCAAAGCAAGATTCATCAGGTACCCGAGAGAGATCTCAATTATATGGATTTAATGTTGAATAAAGCTACTCAAAACAACTGGAGAATTTCAGTGGTCAGATAAGTCTGACGCTGTATTTGTTTGACTGGCAGGGTGCTGGAGAGTCTGCTGGTGTGTATGGTGACCACACTCGTGATCTTCGTGGCGTCAGTGACTCTAGGGGAGTGTCGAGATTTAGTCTCCACCAATAACAACACATCAACACAGGTCAGTCTGAGACCAGCTTCCTTTCTCTCCTTTAACTTCATTCGTTCTTTCATTCTCTCTTCTAATGCTAAAGTTTCTCTCTTTTGCTTAGCTTTTTTAAATCATGATGCTGATAGTCTGGAGTTTGACTATGGAGACTACAGATGCATTTCTGGTCCACTTTGTACCTCAGTATGGCCAAGAACAGCTCACTTGTATAGGAAGAGACCATTTGACTGACATACAATGACCAATCGCAGTTTGTTTCTTTTACATGTCACTTTCGGGTGGGTAAACCTGACATAAACAATCAGACAGCAGTGATGCTGATTTAAGTTTCACAAACCTTAAGTACATTAAGTACAGATGAGGACATCACTGTAAGTAATTATAACTTGCTGAGCTGAAATGGCAACAAGCTATTCAGCTGCTGGTATATAAGTGTGTGTGTGTATATATATATATATATATATATATATATATATATATCTATATCAGAGCCCGACCGATACGTGTTTTTTGGGGCCGATACCGATATTAGGGAGCAAAAAAAGGCTAGATATCGATATATCGGCCGATATTCTTTGTGTATATTATAGTACAGTACCAGTCAAAAGTTTGGACACTTTACCATTCGTGTGTCCAAACATTTGACTGGTACTATATATAGAATACAGTATATACATAAACAATATATATACATAAACACATTTTTTGCAATGATCACTCAAATGTGGTGATCAAACACTTATAATGACGTGACAGAGATATGTAATGGAGGCAGGGCATTTAACAATGTAACAATAAACTTTATTCTCCAAAATGAGTCTGACATCAGTGCACTGAACAGTAAAGTTGAAGTTTATTCAACTTTAATTCAATTCAATTCCATTCAACTTTATCGGTCGGCGCCGGACCGCAAATTTAACCACCCGTAACTCCCGAACCCCGGGGGCTATCGACGCAGCGGTGTTCTCATTCGAAAGCGGGCCTCTAGACGTACAATCGATTTATTAAAAAAAATGTTCATATCGGCGGCATATTCGCCGATACCGATATATCGGCGACAGGCTCATATCGGCCGATAATATCGGCAAAAGATATATATACACAAGATATACAGCCTGGTTCACATTGCAGCTAATTATTATAAAGTTACAACTTGCCAGTTTGAGAAGGCTGAGCTTTTTTGTGTGCAGTATGCATCAGACAGTTTGTAAGTGCAGTAATGGTTTGTTTTGTAGGGGTCTGTAAATGAGGAGGTGAACTCAACCATACGACGCTTCTTCTGCTACAACAACACGTATAATGACATGGCAACCCTGTTCTTCAACCCTCAAGAGGTGGCAATCCACCAGCTCTTCCACCAGAATGGTGAGAAAATTACATGCAGCGATATACTGTTTGTGATCAGTTTTTGTTCAGGTTCTTCATAGGCATTTCAGAATATTTAGCTTCAAGCCTTAAAGGTCCGATATTGTCAAAACTGAAATTTCCTGGCTTTTTTCATGGTAACTGAGGTCTAGGTGCTGTGTAACTACCATATAAGTTTCAAAACAGTCAGTCCACAGTAAAATTCACACAGCCTGCTTAAAGTAGCTGTGATTTTTCACAAACCGTTGTGACTTCCGTAAAAAGTTGACGTCAGACTCCAGAAAGGTGTACAATATGGGACCTTTAAACTTTACCCCCCCAAAAAATTAAAATGATGTCATTTACTCCACCTCAACCTGTATTAGAGCCTCTTGATTGTTCCAAAAGTCATAATCACGTTATTTATTTTAATCAGTGAGTTTGGAAACATCATGCATTTATTAAATTGTTTAACATTGGATTTTCTTTGAACTTCAAATATACACTGCCGTTCAAAAGTTTGGGATCAGTGAGGTTTTGAATGTTTTTTTTAAAGAAGTCTCATATTCTCATTTATCAAGGCTGCATTTATTTGATTAATAATACAGAAAAAAAAACATAATATTGGAATTTAAAATAACTGTTTTCTATTTTAATATATTGTAAAATGGAATTTATTCCTGGGATGCAATGCTTAATTTTCAGCATTTTTTTCTCCAGTCTTCAGTGTCACGTGATCCTTTAGAAATCATTTTTGATGAGCATAAGAGACTTCTTTTAAAAAAAAACATTAAAAATCGTACTGATCCCAAACTTTTGAACGGCAGTGTAGTTCAACTGTAAAAATAAACAAAATATAAAAAATTGAGGGGAAAAAAAATAATAAAATATATAACTATATATACATTAAATTAAATGAGATCAAAATGAATAAGATCAACTGCACTGCACTACCACAACTTACTGAAAACTATTAAACGTTTATGAAGGGCTGAAATCACACTGCTTTAAAGGAAAAGGGTGTGCTGGATTTATAACACAAGACAAACCAAGAGCTTCATTACAAAATGGAATAATCGCTTTATCTTGTTTTCATAATCCTGAAAATAAAGTTTGATTAAACAGCATGCCTGAACCTCTGTGATGTTTTGCTCTGTAGAAATCGAGTTGAAGTTTCTGAGAAGCGCATAACATTATTTTCCAACCCTTTTCTGTCTCTCTCTCTCTCTCCCTCCTTTGTCTGGTTTTGTTGACAGCTACCTTCAGTCCCGTCACGCTCTTGCTGTTCTTTGTGCTGTATTTTTTTCTGAGCTGTTGGACATATGGTGTGTCCGTCCCCAGTGGGCTGTTTGTCCCGTCTCTTCTCTGTGGAGCTTCACTTGGGCGCCTAGTGGCCAATGTCCTCAAAATGTAAGATTTATTCCTGTTTACTATCTCATAAGAACTACCAAGGGCACCTGTTCGAACAGGACACATACGTTTATCATATCTTATGCATCATAATTTCTCAGCCCACACTTATAATGCTGTTTTTTAATATGTGTAATTGCAGCAACTTTCACATGCAAGTATATGCGGGGACCTTTGCCTTGATTGGAGCAGCTGCCTTTCTAGGAGGTGTGGTCAGAATGACCATCAGCCTGACAGTCATCTTAATTGAATCGACCAATGAGATCACATACGGACTTCCCATTATGATAACACTGATGGTAGGAATACAAAAATCACTAAATGACGTTATATGTGACCCTGGACCACAAAACCAGTCATAAGGGTAAATTTTTTGAAATTGAGATTTATACACCATCTCAAAGCTGAATAAATAAGCTTTCCATTGATGTATGGTTTGTTAGGATGGGACAATATTTGGTCGAGATACAACTATTTGAAAAACTGAAATCTGAGGTTGCAAAAAAATCAAAATATTGAGAAAATCGCCTTTATGATGTATGGTTTGTTATGATATGATAAAAAATCTAAATATTGAGAAAATCATCTTTAAAGTTGTCCAAATGAAGTTCAATGCATATTACTAATCAAAAATTAAGCTAAGTTTTGATACATTTACGGTAGAAAATTTACAAAATATCTTCACGGAACATGATCTTTACTTAATATCCTGATGATTTTTGGCATAAAAGAAAAATCAATAATTTTGACCCATACAATGTATTTTTGGCTATTGCTACAAATATACCCCAGCGACTTAAGACTGCTTTTGTGCTCCAGGGTCACATATAGCAAAATTTGAATTTAATGAGTTAAAAAGTACAACTTACTTGAAACATGCACTTCTAACTGGCATTGTGTGTCTGTCAGGTGGCCAAGTGGACAGGCGATTTCTTTAATAAGGGAATATATGATATTCATATTCACCTGAAGGGAGTCCCGCTGCTGGAGTGGGAAACAGAGGTCGAGATGGACAAGTGAGACCATTTTATTACACTTGCCACAGTTTGTAGCCCAGAAGTGTTTAAATATTAAGCTACACTTAATTTCAGGTGTCTGTTTCATAGCATTATTTGTCATCTAATGCAAGTTCTAAGAAAAGTATGATGTTTTGATATCTAATGCAATGATATTCATTCATTAAGTGCCCAAATATGTATTTTTTTTGTCTTTATTTCTTCTCAACCGGATGGTTATATACACAGTTTTTGTCTGTTGTGACTTATTTGTCTTGCTTTTTATTTATTTATGCTATTTTCTCTTCATCTCTCTGTTAGATTAACGGCCAGTGACATCATGGAGCCCAACCTGACATATGTGTATCCTCACACCCGTATCCAGTCTCTGGTCGCCTCCGCTCAGTAGCACAGAAATTATTTTTATCAGCTTTGATACTCATGTACTTTGGTGTAATATCACTTCTGAGTGATCAAACTTGTGATATTTATTTATTTTTTTTGAATGGTGGATGATAAAATGGTCTACATTTTAACTAAGGAACTGAGCCATGATTAGAGATCAGATTATCATGGAGAATTGGAAGGTGGCTCTTTTTACTTGAACTAATGCAGTTTTTCTCATTCGCTTTAGTTTTGTCCTTGAAACAGCTCGTACAAACAGCACCATTGCAAAAGGCTTACAACCTGCAAAAAGCCTATAACTTGCTCAAAATTTCTATCAATGAACATCAATGCCATCACAAAAAGTTCTCGTGTCATTGTTCACAAATAAGATCAAAATGCTTAGCCAATGTTGTCAATATAACAGTATTTCTTGATGTAAATGATAGCTACGGTTTTGATGACAATTGAAAATGCACAAAATCACCATTTGAGCATTGATGGAATAAAAATTAATTATTATAAAAAATTATTATGTAATAACTTTGGGTAAAACAATATTTAATCCACTCTCCACTTTCAAAATCTTACAAAATCCAAGTCCTACAATATTTTTATTTAAATATTTGGTTTTACTTTACACATTATTGAGGTGAAATGCATTGTGAATGTCGCATGTTGCAAGGCTCGAAATTGCGACCATTTTGGTCGCATATGCTCCCAAAATTTAATCTCAAAATATATTTGGGAGCATTTGTGCGAGTGCATATAATTGTTGTCGTGCGACCTGTTTTAATTTCTCTAAAAACGTTCAGAGTATGTACCTTCTGAGTGTTGAGATGGTGGCCGTTCTATGAAACATTAGGCTACATAACCAATACAACTTCCAATACAACTTCATCTTTACATTCTTAAAGGTGGGGTAAGCGATTTTTCAAAAACACTTTAGAAAACTGATTCGGGCCGACTAGCAAAACAAACTTGTAGCCAATCAGCAGTAAGGGGCGTGTCTACTCATGATGTGGAGGAGAGAGCGTTCAGTGCACACTGCACAGGACAGACATTAGCAGCGGAGCGACAGAAAGATAGAGATGGCAGATAAAAAAACAAAAGAGGAAACGTCTGCGGAACAAAAGAAGGCTTAAGACAAGAAGTAGGACCCGTGTAAATATCAGATCAGCTTTCCAGCGCTGGAGAGAACTCAAGGAGCGGAAGGCCTGCGATCGGACGCCGAGGTTGCTTTGTTTCTTCTCAATAGGTGAGTAACACCGTGTCTACAACAGCTAAAGTCTGACTACACTGGACGCGATCAAACGACCATTGAAAACCATTTGAAATTTGTGTCAGCACCTCATAAATAGAACCCGGCAGCAGTTTTCTGTCGGGGATTTGTTGCACCGCCGCTCACGTCCGTAGACACGGTGTAAAATTGGTTCCTCTTCAGGAACTCGAGCTGCGTCGGAAACGCTA
>NW_015649578.1:717702-723458 GCF_001515625.1 Sinocyclocheilus rhinocerous | reverse complement strand
TGTGTCAATACGTCATGAATAGAACGCAGCAGCAGTTTTCTGTCGGGGATTTGTCGTGTCGTGCCGCTCCGCATCCAGTGTAGAATATACATAGATATATATGTGTATATATATATATATATATATATCTATGGTGTAGACAGCATCACTGATTATGATGAGTTTCATAGTATTTTGTCGCGCCGCGCCACTCGCATCCGGTATAACATTGGTTTTGCTTTGTTTCACAGAACTAATCGTTGCCTGGGTGGCGTACGTATGTGTGGGGCAGAGCTATCAAAATAGGGGCGAGACCCTTTTTGGGTAGGGGCGTGTTTGTTTTGGTGATTTCAAATGTCAACATTGGCTACGAGAAATCACTTACCCCACGCGGGGAATGTAAAGGGCTGAAGAAGAGAGAAAATAAAAAAAGAAACACTGACAGATTTCTTTTGTGAACCACCTAAAGTTACAAATAATGGTGCTGGTGATAGCGATCATGTGGTGAATGTTGATCCACCAGCCGAATAGAAGGCGTACAGTTTTCGGAGAGAGTGGTTGAAAGACTTCTAATGGCTCCGCTATGAAAATGGTTGATACAGTGTTTGTATTGTTTTAATTCATTAACATTAATAATTTTTTTGCATAATATATCAATTGATGTTTGTTTATAGTCCATGAACTAATGTCCATTTAACTTTAAAATGTAAAAGTTAATGTACTGTAAAATTTGACGAATTACTATTAATCTTCATATGTTCAATGTATTAATATGTGCAGAAATTAACTTTATGTAGTATTAATAAATGCTGCAAAATGATTGTTCATTGTTAGTTCATGATACCTAATGCATTAATGTTAACAAATTGAACCTTATTGTATTCCTTTTTGTTCTCATGTCCAAAAAACCCGGTTTCTCTCTGATGTTTCCTCTCCTTCAGAAAAGCAGCGTGTTGACACGTGCGGGGGAGCAGAGGCGGAGGTGTCAGTCTATGAAATCATACCCGTCAAGTGAGCTGCGCAACGTGTGTGACGAGCAGACTGCTGTGGAGCCGGCGGAGGAAGGGCAGGACATCCTTCAGCAGATGCTGGAGAGGAGGTCAGGCGATGAACTTTGACCTTTTACCTCCAGATCTATTATCACCCTGTTACCGAGTCGAATATCACACAGTACTCTGCATGTAGTGTATATTGTCACACAAATATTTACTACATATTCTGTACTTATGTAGTGTTTATAACTAGAAGTCCACTTATAATTTTTTTCAAGGTAACAGCAAAAACAGCATTTAGTGACACACTTTGAATTTAACAGGTTTTTACTCCTTTATCTCTAAAGGGGACCTATTATGCCCCTTTTTACAAGATGTAAAATAAGTCTCTGATGTCCCCAGAGTGTGTATGTGAAGTTTTAGCTCAAAATACACTACAGATAATTTTTTATACGTTGTTGAAAATTTTTTAGGGTATGAGCCAAAACGCGCTGTTTTTTGTGTTTGTCCCTTTAAATGAAAATGAGCTGGTGCTCCCGCCTCCCCTTTCAGAAGAGGGTGGAGTTTCTAGAGCTTGCGCACCAGCATCATGCCAGCAATAACAAAACACTCTCTCACGCACTGAAAATGTCAGAAACTGCTAGTAGCAGTGTTCAGCCATACATGTTCGAACCGGTGTCGTGCCGAATTCTGCACCCTGTCAGATTATTCATGAATTACACAGACGGGGAGCATGGCGCTATAAAAATAACAACATAGCTGGTCTCATGGTGCCATTGCGTCCTAACACGAACTTTATTAGTCCCGAATATGATTATGAGCTAGACAAATTCAAGCGGTCGATTTCACATTGCTTTCATATGCAATTTTTAACTACCACATTCCTGTTCACGATCATTCTGGTAGCACGTGAAGGCAGCATCAGTGAAAACAGACAGACAATGGTAGCTTTAGCAACATTAGCCTTACAGAGTGCCAAGAAGCTCTTTCAGAAAGGCAATTTGGAAAACAAACGCGTGATACTTACTTCTTCTAGATGGCATAACGTTAGCTGGATCACGAACAGTTGGCACTGCTCCATCCTTCAGGAGCAACTTTTGTGCAAAACCTGCTTTATACTGACCCTCATTCACAAAGCAGTCCGGTGTAAAATGATTCGCGCAGACATAAACAAATTTCTGTAGAGTTGAGGGAGCATTTTCTTCTAAAACAAAATTAATCCGCCTCGTCTTCAGCGGCTCAGATTTCGGGAGTAAATGGAGAGAGCTATGTGGATTAATACATCCAGCAACAGAACACCTAAAACGCTTGGGAGACATTCTCGTCAGTGCAGCAGTGGCAGACTGTGTACAACTCGCTGTGAACTCGCTCGCTATATTAAAACGGCAGTCTGTCAACATTCGTGGGCGGGGCCTGTGGCTAATGTGACGTCACATTAGCACCAATGCTAAAAATAGGCCATTGTGAGACACTGCTTATTATTTATGGGGATTAAAAAAAAGGAGTGGGTGGATTTTTGTCATTATAGGGTGGTTGTGTACACACACTGCCAACACACATTTATGTCCAAACACCTTGCAAAAGTGAATTTTGCGTAATAGGTCCCCTTTAAGACTCCTATATATAATCCAGGGCAGACCAGTTAGCTGAATATTGTAAATATAGGAGATCATATATCATTTTTGAATGGTTTCCTTTATGCTGTTTATTTTTAATAAATGATGTTAGTGGACTGGGAAGGAGCTTTGAATTGTGACAGTATTGTGGGTGAGACAAATGTTTTTTTTCTCCACATGAGTCCTTTAAATGCGTCTGCTGTCTGTTGTTGTGGTGGATGTTGGCAGACATGTGCCGTACCCAAACCTGTACCCGGACCAGTCTCCCAGTGAGGAGTGGACCATGGAGGAGAGGTTTCGGCCGCTCACCTTTCACGGGCTCATCCTGCGCTCGCAGCTCGTCAACCTGCTGATCCGCGGCGTCTGCTACGCTGAAAACCAGTCGGTCAGTGTCAGTCAGAGCCCTCCTCCTGTGCCCTTTCTCCTTCCTCCCTTTTGTTTGTTCTCTTCCTGTCTCTTCTCCTTCTCTCTGCCTTTATTTTCCTCATCTTACTCTATCAGTCTTTTCAAAGGCGGTCAGATCTTCACTTATGGTTATGCCCTATACTTACGGTTACTTGAAAGTGAATATGAAATTATACTGATTCAATTTGCTTTATCAATAACTGTTTCTGGTTTTATGTTTTTTATATATTATTAAAATGTAATATCCACCATTTTGCAAATGTAATCAAGACCACATGGGCAGGGAAGAAAATTATTAACTAATGATCTAACATATTTCGTCCAATCAAATCCCACCAAGTAAAATCAAGTCCTGTACACTTCATTATTTTATTTCTAGATAGTCTGCTTCGCTCAGAAATATGTTAATATTTTCATCAAATATTATAATCTTTCATCAAAATGTAATAACTTTCCTTTTTTATTAATGACACCATGCCCTCCTGTTTTCTTAACCACGGATCACAACCCAGTGATTTCTATTGAATGTGCACATGCAGTGTGCTTTAAATCTTAAAAGTAAAATAATGTACTTGCAGAAAATATAATATTAATAAAATAAAAGGCCACTTAAGTGTACTTGGAGAGTGTGCATGCATGACATCACTTTTAAAAAGTGCACTTTGTTGTAAAGTAAAAAATATATATATATCTTGATGTATTTTAAGTATTAATTTATAATTTTTTGGCATGCTTTAAAGAAGTACACTTGATGTGTTGACTAAATACTAAAGCACATGTAATGTACTTGATACTTGAATGTTAAATATTTAGTGTTATTTGATATTACATTTAATGAATTTTCATTTTGTGCTAAATTACAACTTCATCATTACAGATATATTTAAATAACGTGAAAATTTTAGTAGACGAGTAAATGACATTTAAAATATATTTGTTACCATAAATGCTGGTCAGTACATTCTGCAGTCATCTTAAGTCCTACTTAAAAGTGGTCAAAAAGCACTCAAAAGTTAATCTCATTGCATGTAATATAAATTTAAACTATAAGATATTGTTGTTTAATTCCAAATAAAATGCAAGTAAGAGTCTTAAAATTTTACATTCAGTTTGCATGCAAGAATAGTCTTTTAAAGTATATGATTTCCATAATAAGTAAAAAGTGTAAAGTGTAGTACTTTTTCAGAAGGGTCTCTTTAGTGATAATCAGACTATATTGATACTTAATTTTGACCTGTTTGAACTGTTCACCGCACTATTAGATACAGCCAAATAGATAGAGCAAACTCTCTCCTCTGCCCTCTGTAGAGCGCCTCACAGCCACGGCTCTCTCATTCAGAGATGACTGAGGATTACCCACGATTCCCTGACATCCACGATCTCGACCTGGCCCTTCTCAATCCACGCATGATTGTGGTAAAGTCCTCTGACCCATCAGACCCTTCAGTAGCTCATAAACTAGTGCTCTATATGTCAGTTATCTATGATGTGTGCTGTTAATTGGTGTTAATTGGAAGTGTTAAAGTGCTCTTGTTGTAAAGTGAGCCATGCAGTGATGACAGTTTGTTCAGCGGTTTCTCTCAGACATAATTAGCCTCATTTATTTTTATTTTTTTTGTTTTTATTACAGGACGTGACTCCTTACATGAACCCCTGTCCATATACAGTCTCTCCAAATACACACGTCTCCCAAGTATTCAATCTGTTCAGGACCATGGGGCTTCGACACTTACCTGTAGTCAATGCTGTGGGAGAGGTACGTCTACCACACAAACATTTAAACGCGTCGATGCAAACAGTGACAAAGAAATATAGAAACAACCTACTGTCTTCAAACATGTGTGTCTTTTGTTCAGTTATACTTTTAAAGGAATAGTTGCCTAAAAATAACAATTCTGCCATCACTTTATTACTTTTGGAGTTCACGGTTAATCAATTCAATTGATGATTCAGAGGTTTTCAATTCAATTCGGGAACATTTTTTGCAATTTTGCAAAATTATTCAATTCAGTCTGATTCACAATGAAATTCAATGTCAATGAATGATTCGATTTTGTATTTCAAAGTGCATTCATAGGAGTATTTAAATGCTTCTAATGTGCTAGGTTATTATTATTATTTATTTTTTATATTCATCACACAAGCAGTGCTTTCCTGAATATATCAGCACTTGTGCACGATCACAAATGTGTTATTAACTTTATATACAATTGTGCAGAGCAACAATGTGGTGTTTCATTTCCGAATGAATATGTTTTTGAACGATTCAAGTGAGCCAGTGATTCATTGATCCATTCATAAAGGCAGTCACATGCTTCGTTTCTAATTGAATCAGCCGTTTTGAACGAATCGTTTGACAGAGTGATTCAGTGAATCATTTATTAAAACAGGGACTTGCTGCCACCTACTGGCAGTTTGTGTCATATTTATTCATTTCATATTATTTCATTTATTCATACAGCAAAATTTTGGTTAATTATTGACAAAAATCCCCCATTTCAGGCCCCAGAAGGAAAACAGCGTATAAATCATAATTCATTTAAGAAAGCTCATTTTTTGTTAAATAATGTGTTTAAAAATTAGACAAATTTTGTTATCATTGTGTAAAATTTGGTACAGGACCCCCGCCCCGCCATCCCCCCTGAATTTGTTTTTTTTTACAATTCGACCACTGGTCATTATAATATTATATTAGTACTATCAAACCTTTACAATTAATCCAGAACGCGGCAGCAAGATTAATTTTTAACGAGCCGAAAAGAAC
>NW_015649578.1:716012-716956 GCF_001515625.1 Sinocyclocheilus rhinocerous | reverse complement strand
ACTTTTTCATTACCTGTTCCCTCCTGGTGGAATGACCTGCTCAACTCAATCTGAGCAGCTGAGTCCTTAACCATCTTCAAGAAACGACTAAAAACACATCTCTTCCATCTTTATTTGACCATCTAACTCTAGCACTCTTTATTCTAATTCTATTCTTTATAAAAAAATAAATAAAAACTTGCCCCTTTTAGACTTGCACTCTATTTATTTACTAACTGCTTGTTCTCTTAAAAAAAAATTATTATACAATTAACAAAAGCAAAAGAAGGCCTCTAACACTAGCTTGCTCTATTCTTTCTATTCTATCCATTTTATTTTTATTTATTATAGAATAAAAAAAAAACCTTGCTACGTGTACTGCGTTAAGCTAACTGAGACTTGTTATAGCACTTGTATATAATTGCTCTTTTGTTGATTTTGATTGCTTCTATTGTCCTCATTTGTAAGTCACTTTGGATAAAAGCGTCTGCTAAATGTCTAAATGTACATGTATTATAATATATTATATTATTATTATTATTATTTTATATATAGTTTATCTTGATGTACTAAAATAAATAGAACTAAAACTGAAATAAAAGTTTTAAAAAACTATATAGACATATACAAAATTAAATAAAACTGACAACAGCAAAATTACTAAACCTTAACTAAAATTAAAATAAAAACATAAAATGTAAAAATAAAAAGCTTATTCAAAATGTTACAAACTATAATAGTATCTCAATGATACTAAAATAACCCTGCTCATGTGTCTTAGATAGGAAAAAGAAAAAAAAAACTTATTTAATACACCATGTTGTTCCATAGCTTTCTTTGTGGTGTGGAACACACACACACACACACACACACTCACACTCACTCACTCACTCACTCACTCACTCACTCACTCACACACTCACTCACACACTCTCACACACACACTCACTCACTCACTCACACAC
>NW_015649578.1:712195-715955 GCF_001515625.1 Sinocyclocheilus rhinocerous | reverse complement strand
GCACGCACTCACTCACTCACTCACTCACTCACTCACTCACTCACTCACTCACTCACTCACTCACTCACTCACTCACTCACTCACTCACTCACTCACTCACTCACTCACTCACTCACTCACTCACTCACTCACTCACTCACTCACTCACTCACTCACTCACTCACTCACTCACTCACTCACTCACTCACTCACTCACTCACTCACTCACTCACTCACTCACTCACTCACTCACTCACTCACTCACTCACTCACTCACTCACTCACTCACTCACTCACTCACTCACTCACTCACTCACTCACTCACTCTCACACACACACACACACACACACACACATAAACACATTTTTTAGAATGTTGCTGCTGCTTTTTTCTGACTCACTGAAAGCATTTGCTGAAAGAAATGTAATATTTTTTCTTAAATTTTTCTCAGAATGTATTTTCTTGGATGAAGCTAAGCTAGTTGTGCAAGAATGGTTTCATAAAGTGGTGTTTTGTCATCTGTGTCTCTTACAGATCGTGGGAATAATCACCAGACATAATCTTACCTATGAGTTTTTAGTTGCTAAACTCCGACAGCATTACATCACAATCTAAGACTCGGTTCACGATCGAGCACCCACCTTATTACCCAGTAATGGCTTCCTCGAGATGAGAAGAGCCGAATGCTCCGGGACCTGAGACTAGATCGCCTCCGAACCTGAACCCCGCTTCAGGTCGCACCCTAAAGCCATTCCTAGTATCTGCGTGAACAGCCAGAGGTCGGCACCTGACCCGACACAAACACACCTCATGCTAGCACTAATGCAGGTGAGGTCCTGTTCATCAACACCTGTGCTTTATCACCCTCACTCTAGCACTTTTAATTTAGTCTCTCTGAGTTCTGAATGTTTTCATTGTGCTCACCATTTCTGTGTATTCCTGAACGTTTGCTTTTGCACAAAGACTGATAGAAACCACTGACCAATCCCCGGTCAAAAGATTGAATGTCATGAAAACTGTCAAGAACGTGTCTGGGTCGTGTTTCATCCTTAAATCAAGCAAAAATCATACTCCTTTCTTTTGAAGAAAATTATTTTTAGGACCTTTAAGATTTTTAGTTCTATGTCATTATTTTGATGACAGTTAAGTACATTTCCCCCAAATTAAAAATATATATTTTTATTACTGCACTGCCAAAATATTTAAATAGTATTGCCATATTTTGTATTTATATATGTTGGCATATTTTGTGCATTACTGTAATACATATATTTAAAATGTTTTTAAAATTACTGTAGTAATTAGTGTAAAGAAAGTCACCAATATAAAAATAATTTGAATTATGTGTAATTAGACTTTTTGCAATTAATGCTAAAAATGCAACAAAATGTTTTATTAAATTGGGTTTCATTTACTTGAAGCAAAATAGTTTTCTTTCCTTTATTTTGGGGGTGAAATGTGACCTGATTTCATGAGACCTTCCTGTCAATTAAGAAAAAGCAAACCATTGCAAATGCGGCATTAAATAAATATTAATAGACTCTTTCTAGGACTCAACAATCAGATCTGTATGCATTTTCATCTCATTTAATCATGCTAGTATTTCAAGAATGCCTTTTTCTAGTGACACATTTTCTCTATTTCGAAATACAATGTAAAGTTATTCAATTCCAGTGTTTTGGCATTGATTCCAAGTGGAGAATGTTTTAATTGTAATTGTGGCATTAATAATATTTTTACGCTCCATTTTGCCCATTCCGTTGAAATGCTCGGACATTCTTGACGTCGTTTTGTCAGGGAAGAAAGTTCTCAGGGTGTGTTTGTAATAATGAACCAGTCAAACCACCATAAAGTCACTGAACTACAGGGATTTGTGTAATATGTATGCTTGTTTTGTAACATACAGTCATGATATTAGTATATCATAATTTGACTGTGTTTTGATTTCAAGGGACTTACAAGAGCAGACTAAATAGTATTAGAAATGATGGCACGTTTGCGTACTACACATTCCTTAAATATGTTTGTTTACTGTAATTTCCTTTTTTATTTGCTTTATTTCAGATTAAGGATATTTTGTCATATATGCTGCAAATATTGTTTTAATTTATGCTTTAAAATGACATTTGTCTTTTGCAGTTTTTGATTGTGAAGAGGAACTATCACAGTTTTATTTGTGTCTTTTTAATGTATGTTTTGTAACATACTGTTGAGTTTGCAGGTATGGAGAGCCGACTAAACACTATTCATCTCTTACAAGAGCTTCATAAAGCGATATGCAAATGCTATGTAAAAATCATCTGTGATCTCTATACTCCATTGTGATGTCATGTACACAATCAGTATGGGTTTTCAGGTGATTGATTTAATGCGGTCAAAATAAACTATACACCCTTGTAAGGCTTGAGTTCAGTGGAGTGAGCTCAGGTTTTGCTCAGAATTTATACAGCAGACCTAACAGCATTCATAATACTTCAATATTCATTAAATTGCATTCTTCCACTAGAAGATGTACTTTCTGTACAGAACATGTCAAGCAGCTTTCATGACCAGATGCTGCTCATTATCATAAAATAAATGTTTGGTGAAGGGTGGATCTCACATAGCGTAACTGTAACAACCTTACATGCTTGTGCAATTCAAAGAAAAAAGTAGAACATTTAAAAAAAAAAAAAGTGCTCAAACTCAGACATTTCAACTTTGCTGCCATTTGATGGATAAGTTACAGTTAACAAAGTGAACAGGATGGGGAAAAAGAGCTCAAATTAGTCGCTGCTCAGTGAGGGATTGACAGTCTGTTTGGTGTTCACACTGGCAGCAGATTGAAGCAACAGGATAGCATTCATTTTCAATGGAAGTTGGCAATTTACAGTGACGGGACCATTGGTGATGCAACGATTTGATTAGAACACAGCTTAGTTTTATGCAAATGAGCATCAACACAATGTGACAACAACCAATGGGAGTGCTGACAGTGATCTGCTATCAGATACAGGCCAATAGAAACCAACGGCACAGTCTATGGGCCATTCAAAAAATAAAAATGTCATTGAATAATTGTTATTGATAATTCAACTCGTATCTATTTATAAAATAAATTAAATGTATAAATATAAATGTTTAAATACATGTATATTTATTTTATTATTTATTGCTACAATAGCATACATATACACTACCATTTAAAAGTTTGTGGAGTGGGAAAGATATTTGAATGTTTTTGAAAGTATTTAATGCACATCAAGGCTGCATTTATTCAATCAGAAATGAAGTGGGAAAAATACAACAACATTGTAAAATATAATTACAATTAAAATAGTGTTTATATTACACATCATCCAAAAAAAAAAAGGATTCACAACATATTTAAATCAAACAATATATCCAAAATCAACAAAACACTAAAACATCTATCTATATATATATATATATATATATATACACACATCAAACCCAATCACCAATATCAATAACGGTGTATATTTACATCAAACAAGTACTTGATTTTATTTTATTTTACACCCTGATGAAGGCTTGTTAGCCACATCGTGTGGGTGTGTGTTGATACGTTTTTAGCATTATAGCCATGAGAAAATAAAGGCTTTTTATTTTTTACTCCTCCTTAAGCACCTTGGTTTTGCATGATTTTTAAGTGTTTTTGTTTGTTTGTTATTTTGTGGCCGTCACAACTCCGACGGCCACCGGGACAAGACCACAGGAATCAGTTGAGTCCTCTGCACAATCTGACTTTGCTGCAGCCTGGAATTGAACTGCTGGTTT
>NW_015649578.1:705271-711565 GCF_001515625.1 Sinocyclocheilus rhinocerous | reverse complement strand
TCATGTTTAAACCATGATGAGCTTAAAAATATATCCTTTCAATATTAATTATATGAAAAAATACATACAAATATAATATGATTTTTATATAATGTATAATATTATTTTAAAATATTAATTATATCCTTGCAATATCATGTTAAAAATATATACATTTTACATTTTCAGTTGTGGCATAATTTCCATCACAATGAACAATATTGCCACAATAATTTTCAAAAGGTAGTGTCTTTATTTACTAAGGGGACAATAATGTCTTTGAAGAACATGCTTGAAATTAACAAATAAAATGTGATTTGTGAAGAAGAGAGTAAAATCATCACTTGAGTGACTTGAGTAAATACCACTTGAGAGCAGAATCATTTTTGTGTGGCGTTTTCAATTAAGCTGCAGTTTTGTCAAATTATACGAAAAGAGTGAAACTGTATAGTAATGTAATTGTAATAAAAGTAATAAATATAATATTAAATATGTGGGATACATAAAAATTCTAGCTATGAATTTTTGTTCCATGTATTTTAAAATAGTCATTTCCATCACTGTCAATAACATATTTGAAGAATAAAAGAAGATTATAATAATATGATATGATATGATATGATATAATAATATAATATAACATGACATGACATGATAATAATATAATATAACATGACATGATATAATATAACATGACATGATATAATAATATAATATAATTAATATAACATGACATGATAATATAATATGACATGATATAATAATATAATATGACATGACATAACATGACATGATATAATAATATAATATAATTAATATAACATGACATGATAATATAATATGACATGATATAATAATATAATATGACATGACATAACATGACATGATATAATAATATAATATAACATGGCATAACATGACATGATATAATAATATAATATGACATGACATAATATAACGTGACATGGCATGATATAATAATATAATATAAAATGACATGACATGATATAATAATATAACATGACAATATAATATAATATGACATGCTATAATAATATAACATGACATGATATAATAATATAATATAACATGACATGACATGATATAATATGACATGAGACAGAATTTTCCCATGATGCACGCAGTGTCTGCTGGGCGTGGTTAAGATACTTTTTTGTTTTCAACAGAACCAAAATTGTCCATATTGACTACAGTATATGGTGATATTCACTCAAATTAAGTCACTTTTGACAGCCATCTCAATTTACCTGAACTGACCATGTGTAGATACTCAGTCTTGACCTTCTGTCAGTCGTTTCAGGATTCAGATCAATGGGGGGAAAATCCTGTCCTGACAGAGATGTACCCAGTAAGAGTGTAAGAAAGTCTAAGAACGTTGGTCTACCACCCGGAGGACGTTTTACCTATGGTCATGCATCACATCTGCCACTTTATCTCTCAGTGCAGTGTGAATGAACCCTCAGACTCACCTCCAGCTCCTGCAGGCTGCTCGTCTGATCGGAGGAGATGTAGTTCCCGCTCATTCTCTTGTCACTGCAGTCCCACTGGATTCACATTAGACGCAAGACATCAGTCTCTAACAGTCTGTTAGTGTGTGACACGGAGCGTAGATCTGAAGTTTCTAATGAAAGCAGCGGTCTGAACGGAGGCATTATTCATGCAATCAGGAGCGAGCCTGCTGAGCTTGTGTAATAGGATTAAGGCTGGCATGACTGGAGTTGTTTAAGGTTAGCGCAGGTGTTGGACTCATTATAGTGCAGTGCTGATGTGTCCTGTAATGAGCCTGATAATGGCCATTAGGAGAGATGGTGTGGGTGGTAAATGAATGGGAGAAAGGGGCTCGATGGTGAGCTGTGGTGTTTCTGTGTTACTGAGTTTAGTTTTGAGGAACAACTCAGAATGATTTAAAAACCAGGATTTTGTCATCATTTTATTATCACATTCTACAACTAAAAAAAAACTTAAAATCTGTTCACACTGTTCTTGAAACAACATTTTATTTCTAAGTACAGTTTCAGCTGTAGAAATGTGACAAGAAGAATAACAGAATAACTTTGATGAAGCCCAGCACAAACAAATAGCAATAGATGTTTATCGGAGTCTCTTATTCTTCATTAAAAGCAGAACTGCACACCAGGCAGGAGTACTGCAATCTCATAAACCTCATAAATGAATGCAGAATAAGTCAAACATTATTAATGCACATAATTAGCGTGAGTATCGCCATATATCGCATCCTTATTAGCACTCAACTACTTGTACATAATAAATATATCAAACAAATATGAACCATCAGATCATATAAAGCACAACAGGCATTGCAAAATATGGAATAATTTTGTAACAAAATATCGTTGGTTTAATTTCCACATGTTACATTCGTTTTCATGTTTCAAGACTTGAACAAAAATGTCCACACAGTTTCAGTTTAGCATGCATTTTGTAACAGCTTGTTTTCATCTTCCTGTTTTCTACTCTACAAATTTGTTTTCTATGTCAACTATAATTACTATACATGCAGTTATGGGCTAGTACACTGATATTTATACTACAAAAGGCCCAATCTACTGTTATATGATACAATGAAGCTATTTTTCTGTTTATTTTTCACAGGTGGTATTTTCGCCCCCAAATATTTTAAATTACGCATTGCATTGAGTTCTGTTTTATTAGCAACACTTTACAATAAGGTTCCATTTGTTAGCATTAGTTGATTACATTAAGATTATATTAATCTTAACGTTAATTTTTACAATATTAAAAGTTACAGGATTTTTTAGCTTTTGACTTTAAAAGTTACAGGATTACTTAGCTTTTGACTTACATTTACTGAGATTTTTTCTTCTCTTAAATACACGTACATTTTAACCTAAAAAGTTAATGGACAACTGCCCACATGTAAAATCATTTATATATCATAAATATATATTGTAATCTTAACGTCACTTGTATTCACTCATTGTAGCTAACCTTTTTTAGAGTTGCACCCAAGGGTGCTGGAGGACCCTATGCGATCCAGCCGTCCCCCGAAACAGCCAGACAGGCTTTTGCTCCGGGTTGACATGAGGAGATCTACGAGGCGGTTTCTCTGCGTCTCGAATCCATCCGAGGGGTTGCTGTCCTCCGCCGGAGCTGCTTCTTCCTCTCTGTCTCTGTCCCAGGACGTGTTGCTGTCCTCATAATCCACGGCTCTCTCAGGAGCCTCTTCTGCGGCCAGGGCCTCCTCAAACTGCTGCAGCAAGCTCTGGAGAGCAGAACAGAGTAAATTCAGCCGTTCTGTTGAAATGCTTTCTTTTATTGAACTCTATGCTTGTAGTATTCTTTGCATGCTCAAGATGATATTATTGTTTTTTTCCTGTTTGCATCACATTAAATCTCATTCAATTTAAGGCCTTGATGAAACTAACACTGTAAAAAATGGTAACATCTAAAATAACTTTTATTCAAGTCCAAAAATTTTATTTAAAGGGACAGTTCACCCAAAAATGGAAATTCTGTCATCATTTATTCACCATCATGTTGTTCCAAATCTGTTCTACTTCTGTTGAACATAAAAAGATATTTTGAAGAATATGGGGACCGGAAAAAAGTTTCATTAAAAAATAAAAAATAAAATACTGTGGAAGTCAATGGGTACCATCAAGTGTTTGGTTTCACACTTTCTTCAAAATATCTAATTATGTGTTCAGTAGAAGAAAGAAACTCATACAGGTTTGGAACAACTTGATGAGTTTGCATTTTTGGATGAACTATCCCATTAACATCACTGAACCAAACTATATACAACTGGGTTAAATTTGTAAAGTTGGTAGAAATAGCTTTTGAATTTAACAATCGCTGGCTACCATAGTTACTGAGTACACAAATCCAAACTTTCTAATTTCACTGCAAGTTCTCTTGATTATTGATTTATTTATTTTAAGGGTTCAAAGCAGAAATACCTTCAGCTTGGCCATGTTGCTGGCGGGACTGTGTCTGCTCAACGTGTGCGCTTGTACATCCATCTGATAACACTGTAAAAAAAATATTTTGTCAGGTAACCTAAAAATGTGTTTTGCTAGTAACATCTTGTTTTTTGTTGATGTCAAAAATATAATTTAATATGACTTAATCAACCTGAATACATTAGGTTACACCAACAAAAGTCATTGTAAGGTCAGATCAAGTAGAAATAACTTATTAAAGTAATACAAGCACTAAAATATTCACTTTTAACAGTGTAGAAGTTCCTAATCATTAAGACTTCACCACTTCTTAGAACCTGCAGAAAGAGAAAAACAGAGAAATGGGTACGTTAGTGAACCATAGGCCTGTATTTTCATATTGATAATAATACGCAGTTTGATAGACAGTTTTCCACAAACAGTTCTTTAATTTTCATTTAAAGTACGCGATGTCCATTTTAACTGTTGCTGTACGATACATAAATGAAGTGGTTACCTGAGCGTCCGGCGGTGTTACATCCCAGAGACGACATGGAGCCGATTCTGTCCAGTTTGCGCCCGAAACACCCGGAGTAACTCTTGGAGTCCTGCCGGACCGTCCTCAGGTCCCGAGCAGACAGATAGTCTCTCATGTCAGTCTGGGGTGGAGTTTGAGCGCGGGTTTCCTCAGGATTAGCCTCCTCTTTCTTCACTTTCCTCAGTGTTTGCTCTTGAGAAGCAGCGGGAATGGACTCTTCCAGTCGCTGTAGAAGAAGCTGACAGGGCCATATGTGGCTCATTAGTTTGCCCTATTGAGCGAGCATTATTAAGCACGTTTTCCTCTCTCATTCCTGGATTTTCATCTTACCTTTAAGACATCCATGTCCTCGCTGGTTAAGTCTGCGTTTTGCAGCGGGAGCACCCCGCAGCACATGAGCTGAACGCTGAAGAGCAAGAGAAGGCCGACTAGAGGAATGTCAATCGACTTCATGTTTCCTAATGCTTTTTGCTGCTCTTCTGTCTTCCGTGTCGTTGTCTGTATACTCTGTCAGTGGAGCCTCGAGCTCTTTTATACTTAAAAGTTTGACACGCGACACAAACAGTGACCTCAGGCATCATGGGAATGCATCCGCTGCACGAGTGGCTCACAGTGTTCCGGCATCACCTCACAACTGATACAAACTACAACTAACTATACCATAAGGGGTTAAAACAGATGATGGTCTATATATAGGCCAGTGATGATGACTGAAATGATGACTTTATGGAAAAATAGTCAAAGAAATAAACCAGAACCTTTACCCTGTGCATGTTTATGCTAACTAAAAAAGAATTATATAAACTGGTTAATACAACTGGTTTTAATACCAGCCTAAACTCTAGAGTGATTATACATTTCTTTGACAAAGAAAATTAGGGAATTGTAGTTATTTGTCTGTCAAATGGCTAAATCTAAAATAATTTGGTCACTGTTTTGTTGCAGAATAAATGTTATGTTGCTGATAGGGGAGAATGAAATTTCTTAAATGTTTTACTCCAGTGAATATTAATGGCAGTGCATTCCGACACCTCAGTCTGATAAAGGCTGCTGTCGGAAATCAGTCCTTTAAAGCTTATAGTCGAGTCCAAATGGGCCATACAGTGACGGGAACACCTTCATGATTTCATTTTACTCTACTTCTCTGAAATCATTCAGTGTACATGGCACTTTAAGGCAAGTTACAGTACATAACTTAATAATAATGTCACTATATAATTCTAGAGTGAGCAGTTTATAGGCTGATATATTATAATATGTAGGCTAATAACTGAACATTAATCAACACGGCCTCGAGATAATTCATACGATTTCACTCAAAGTTTCGTGTTATCTGCTCGCACTCCAGGGGCCGGTTGCATAAAAGGTTTAGTCTTAAGTTAGTCATCTTTTTTTTTTTTTTCTTAGACTGGTCATACACTCTAAAAAATGATCAATTTTTTAGGGTCAAATATGGACTAACCCAGCTGTTGGGTTCAATTTTTAAATGAAATCTTAACCCAAAAGTTGGGTTAGTAGGCTACATATTTGACCCAAAGTTAATTGGGTTGAAACAGCCCAACATTTTTTTAGAGTGTATTAATTCTGTTACATAAAAGCGTAGATTAGTATACGCTGAATCCACAAAAAAACAAAAACAAAACAAAACAAGACTGATTACCGCTTGGCTACCTGCTAGTTGGTCAGACTAGTTCTTAAGACACGGTCTTAACACAGAGGTGTAATGTGGGGTTTGGGTTTTGTTTTTGTGTCATGTTCTCATGTCTTTTATTTTGGAATTATTTCATGCTGTTAGTGTCATGCTTCCCTTGCCCTCTTGTCTTCATGCCATTG
>NW_015649578.1:694651-704830 GCF_001515625.1 Sinocyclocheilus rhinocerous | reverse complement strand
GCTGTCGGTGAGTCTAGTCTGTTCATGCCTCGTCAAGTCTGTTCATGCCTAGTTAAGTCTGTTCATGCCTAGTCAAGTCTGTTCATGCCTCGTCAAGTCAAGTCTGTGTTTCTAGTCTTCATTTATTGTTTGGATCACGTCTGTGAATAAACTGCACATGGGTTCTTCACTACGCTCGCCTTCAGTGGACTGATTCGTTACAAGAGGCTAAGTTTATGCAACTGACCCCAGGTTTACGGATGGAGCTTCATGCATTTTAATACAAATCAATTTTATACTAAATCGACCGTTTTTAAAATAGATACGTTTTCTCATGAGATCGGGTTGACGTAAATAAATAAATGCATTCATTCATTAATTTATCCATTCATTCATTTATTATTATTATTATTATTATGTAATGGACACGTGACGTGCACATTTGGATCAGCTGTTGCTCTGCTGAGGTTCTATCAACTCGAAAGATCTAAATGAAACCTTAAATAATATGAAAGTAGGACAGAGGAGGATATCAATAAATGTTTATAAAGACATTATGGGTGCGACGTGTTTCTGATGCTCAGATCTTCACATAAATTTGTATAAACGTACAGTAATTATTTAGTTATAGGAATTGATTAGATGAAGGCCTACATTCTTAAAAATAAAGGTTCTTTATTGGCATCAGTGGTTCCATGAACAACCTTTAACATCCATGTAACTTTTCCAGTGCACAAAAGGTTCTTTATATATATATATATATATATATATATATATATTGTCAGTTTAACGCGTTAACTTAATTAGTTATGAAAAAATAACGTGATTAAAATATTTTAACGCAGTTAACGCACTGGCCCCGCCCCCAGACCTGTATGTCATCTTATATTTCATACAGTTGACTGTTGACAAATACTATGCAGGGCAACAACTCCATAAATACAGTTATGCCCTAAAAATCAAGATATTGGGGCAAAAATGCTCCTGTATGAGTTTCTGTCTCATATTTATATCACATGATAAGCGATATCACACAAGCAGTGAGAGCAATATCACACGAGTGCTGTTTATGTCCGAACCTGTATGTCATCTTATATTTCATACAGTTGACTGTTGACAAATACTATGCAGGGCAACAACTCCATAAATACAGTTATGCCCTAAAAATCAAGATATTGGGGCAAAAATGCTCCTGTATGAGTTTCTGTCTCATATTTATATCACATGATAAGCGATATCACACAAGCAGTGAGAGCAATATCACACGAGTGCTGTTTATGTCCGAATACCACGAGTGCAAATGTGATTTTATACAACAGTTCAGTAAATAATAAGCTAATATTGCGTTATATTTTAAACACAGTATTGTCTGTTTTTGCTCAGTTTTGCCAACAAAAACCTATGAGCTATAAAGCCACAGCAGAACTGTTGTGCATCTCTGAGTAGCACAGTGGTGTTTAGTTTCTGAATTAATCCGCGTTTTGAACGAATCTTGTGAACCAATGATTCAAAGACCCATTCATGAAGAGAGCCATTTACTTCATTCCTGAATGAATCAGTCGTTTGAACGAATCGAATGAATGAATAAATGACTCATGAAGACATTTACCGCCACCTGTTGGCAGTTTTAGTTTCTTATATAGTGTATTATTTCATTAAAAAAAAAATTAAAAGGGATAGTTCACCCAAAATTTTTTTTATAATGTAATCATTTACTCAAACCTGAATGCCTTACTTTCTTGTGTGCAACATAAAAGAAGGTATTTTAAAGACTGTTGGTAACAAAGCTGTTTTGGTTACCAATGACTTACATTGCATGAACCAAGAAAAAAAAAGTGAATCCGCGTTTTGAACGAATCGTGTGAACCAATGATTCAAAGACCCATTCATGAAGAGAGCCATTTACTTCATTCCTGAATGAATCAGTCGTTTGAACGAATCGAATGAATGAATAAATGACTCATGAAGACATTTACCGCCACCTGTTGGCAGTTTTAGTTTCTTATATAGTGTATTATTTCATTAAAAAAAAAATTAAAAGGGATAGTTCACCCAAAATTTTTTTTATAATGTAATCATTTACTCAAACCTGAATGCCTTACTTTCTTGTGTGCAACATAAAAGAAGGTATTTTAAAGACTGTTGGTAACAAAGCTGTTTTGGTTACCAATGACTTACATTGCATGAACCAAGAAAAAAAAAGAGATGTTTCTCAAATTACCTTCTTTTTTGTTCCATAGTTTGTTAGGCCGTTGTAGCCTTTTTTCAACAGGGAGAATAAGGCGAGATGAACATCGCGGAGCAGGGCCGTGCACAGACCTTTTGAGGGGCATGTGCTGAAACTGACAAAAAGGGCACCCTTCTGTGAATAATGGTATCTTAATGTGGCATGTTGGAGTCCGACTGTCCCACATTTGTGCTTGATTTTATTTAGAAGACAAAACGATATTGTGTGTATAAAAAGTAATAACGAAAAACTTTTTGACAGCAGCATTGGACCAATGTTTCTTTTTCACAGCATTTATAAACATGAAGAACGCAGAAGATATCAGATTTTAGATGACTTATATATATATATACGTCACAGCGTGCGTGAACGCGCTGATGACGTATCCTGTCTACGCGAACAGGGTGCGCAGAGGTATGCAAATACATATGTTGACAGGCAGGTAGGAAAGCCAATTAACTTTGTGTCAAACTCAAATGCAGTTATGGCCGGGTTTTTGACCAGCGAATGTGTGTGCAAATGTGCAATTTGTCCATCATTAAAACGGCAGCATCACATTACGTTTTGATCAACAGGTTACAAAGTTTGTTGTAGCTATATGGGCGCTCAGTTTTTCCTGTTGTAAAATACATTTGGCCAAAATCTCATTTTATAAAAGATGAAATGCTACTGTTTGCACTGGCATGCACAGGCTATTTAAGTGTAGGCTATTGGCTATGACTAGATCGCAAATGCTAGCCCTCTCTCTCCGGTCCCATGTCGCAGACCTCAAATACATAAAATATGAGCCTTTATAGACATAGTGTTTCTTGCGTAAAGAAAATGCTGTACTTATTCAAACAAGATCTTTATTTACCCTCGCAAGATCCAACAAGATTTAGTCACATCACAAGCTATTTTTAATACCTTTCATTGGCTAAGAACAGGGTGCGCAGAGGTATGCAAATACATATGTTGACAGGCAGGTAGGAAAGCCAATTAAAACGCTCGGACCGAGCGTTTTGATTGGACGAACATTTCTTGGTCCTACGCCTTCCACAGAATGTATAAATACAGATAAATACATTTAGACCACTTAACTTAATGATTGCTATCGGGATGTGAAGAGGCTTTCAACCAGCATAACAAAAAATGTTTCTGAAGACTATCACCTATTGCACCTTTAAGTGTAGGCTATTGGCTATGACTAGATCGCAAATGCTAGCCCTCTCTCTCCGGTCCCATGTCGCAGACCTCAAATACATAAAATATGAGCCTTTATAGACATAGTGTTTCTTGCGTAAAGAAAATGCTGTACTTATTCAAACAAGATCTTTATTTACCCTCGCAAGATCCAACAAGATTTAGTCACATCACAAGCTATTTTTAATACCTTTCATTGGCTAAATATTAGTAAATCAGACAGACAGACGTAAAGGATGACCAATAGCATTGATTTATTGAAGAAGAAAAAGAAAAAAAAAAGAAGAAAAAAGGGCACTTTGGAGTGTAAGGGCAAAAAGGGCATGTGCTCTGCACAGATTGAGCCCTACCTGTGCATGTGCCTGTATATATATATATTTTTTTTCTTTCTTTCTTTTTATATATATATATAGTTTTTAAGGGTTCATATAGGTATAGGCTACATTATAGCTATATGTATCACAACGCTGATTTTAAAGTGCTGGTATATCACAATGCTGATTTTCATATAATTTCCACATTATTACAAATCTGGGACAACAGATTATCAGATTTATGGTTTAGTTTATTATGCATTAATATACAAGGCTTGCATTGTTAGTGAATTACCAATCCTAGTTTGGATTTAGGTTTATTCTGTGTAACTGTTACAGTGTATTTAACGATTGTTTTCATATAAATCAAACCTCTTAACTGGAACACAATGCCTGAATTGGTTCTAAAAATTACTTTTTTTAGTATAGTATTTTGTTTGTGTATCCGGGTCACGCCTAAATTCAATAGATCTCACCAACAAATATGTTTTTCATTGATTGTGTCAATAAATGATCCATGTGATCATTGGACTATTTGGACTATAGTTCAAACATACACTGCAAAATGCTTATCATTTAAGCCATTTTAGTCATGGAAACATCTAAAAAAAGAAGAAAAAAAATCCGAAATTCGTCAAAAATGGACTGATTACATTATGTTCGCTCAGGTAGAAATAGACCCTTATGGCCAATTTGGCACTTTTGAATCACTGATTCATTGTAGAATAATATATATATATATATATATATATATATAATGTAACTCCTGAAATGCCCCTGTAGCCGGATGCAAGGAGCAAAACTGTCTTTTAAGTTGAGTTTGTAATTTTTTACTGTATTTCTTTATGTCTATTTTTAACGAAACAACTAAGACATTAACAAATGCATTTTGTTGATGCCAGTGCATTATATTAACATACGCATTAGGCTAATTTACCTTCTATTCATCGTCAGATATACTCACTTTAGTTTTAGACCACATTGACACACACGTTATGCAAAATATTTATTTTGCAGCAATATACATTCTCTATAACACGATTGTATTTAGGGAGGACATAATAAATACATACATAAATAAATAGATGCAACAGTACAAAGCAGCAGTCATGGAATCTTCAAATACAAACTATGTACATGTCTAAATCTTAAATAAATAATGACCAACACATACAGCATCACCTGAACACATATCTACGGTAAACTTTCAGTCAACACTTCTTTATCTAAGATAAAGTGTGTCAAGTATTTCAAAGTCCCAACCTGCAAGAAGTGACATGACATGAAGTAATAAGACATGACTTATTTAATTTCTAACACGCGTTTGAACAGTGTTACATATCTGGTCAAGATGACCTGACATCTCCTAACATACCTCCGCTTAACACCCGAGTCCGCTAAAAGACCCGATTCTTTCGAGTCTGACCCCAAAGCAGCTCCTCAGCCCGCCTTTCTTGAATCGACTCCACGAGCGCTTGGATGTGGACAGTAAGTCGCCTAGGAGACGCTCGAACGCGCGATCTTTCCCCGCCAGCGCTGAGTTGCGCTCGTCTGATTCCCACGGTTGCTCCGCGCGCTCGTCCAGTGCGCTCTTCTGCGCTCCCTCATCCTTCTGCTCCATCTCCGACTCCACAAACGGCGCGTTCACTTCTTCGTCTAACAAATGCATAAGACTCTGCTATTAAAAAAAAGCATATGATTAGCCAGAGTCTAATAAACCTTAAGAGTGAGCCAAGACTGAAAGACTCACCTGTAAACTGGTAACTGGTTTGGCACCGACCCAGTTTAAAAGTAGAAGTGAAGATACGCAGAATATAGAGATGTTGGCAATCATTGTTGGTGAAGTATTTTGGAGGTCAGCAGTCTTCAGCGGTGGCTGTGCGCGGCTCCGTTCACTCTTCTCTCGAACCCAAGCACTGTGTCCAGGTGCGCGCTTTTATTTCGCCGATTTCGTCACGGTCACCCAGGAAAATCCAGCAAACCCTACGGGGAGGGCTCTTCATTTTCATTAGGATCCCTCTTCGTTGACCGAACATTGCTATGGTGACGTGCAGGAGGCTCCTTCCAATCGTCAAAGCAATAGATGTCATCACTTACACTCATCTCATCCCAGTGTTTTATACAGAAAGCTCTACCCAAATCAGTCTAGAGTTTTTTTTCTTTATCCAATATATTGTGCATTTAGCTCAAGGTGTACACAAATTGCAAAGGCAAGCTACTTTAAGAAATAAGTAATTTTACACACTTTACCTGGACAGAAGCTGCCAAGTGTTTGGTCTTTGATATTTTCATTTGCAATATTTATGTTCTTAAAGGGATAGTTCACCCACAAATGAAAATTCGATGTTTATCTGCTTACCCCCAGGGCATCCAAGATGTAGGTGACTTTGTTTCTTCAGTAGAACACATATGATGATTTTTAACTCCAGCCGTTGCAGTCTATCAGTCGTATAATGCATGGCAATGGTAACAAATTCTATGAGAGACGATATAAATACTGTTCAGTTTCTTGCACAGACCGATCGTTTCGTGTATTTACACATCAATGTATCGTCACGAGCTGCAGGGTTTAATTTGGATTTGTCTGTGCATGTTTTTTTTACTCTCATAGATTTTGTTACCATTGCCATGCATTATACGACTGATAGACTGCAACGGTTAAAGTTAAAAATCATCATATGTGTTCTACTGAAGAAACAAAGTCACCTACATCTTGGATGCCCTGGGGGTAAGCAGATAAACATCACATTTTCATTTTTGGGTGAACTATCCCTTTAAAATGAGGCGTGAAGCAAAACTCTGGCTAGCTAGAACCTCATTTTGACTTTACTAAGACAACATACATAAACATGTTTCATAAACGCTGAAAAACATGGTTTTGAGGGCAGCATAGATGTATCCTTCATTTACATATGATATGCCACACTCCTATATTTTTTTCTTTTTTTTCCCCCTATATATATATTTTTTTTTTTTGCATTTCTACAGAGAAATATTCATTGTAGTTGAATTTGTTCTAGATCACGGACAATATGATGCCTTGGAAGCATGCCTGAGTTTCCCTAGGAGGTAAACAAACACTGCCTTCAGTTTTGGACAGCCATTGTCTGTCAGCTCAGTTTCCTGGTTTTCATGCAGGCAGTGTGTGGTTAACTTTCAGTTTGAGAAAGTCTTCTCAAAAGAGATCCCTCGCTTGTTCTCACAGCGATGTGAAAGCACAGCAGTGGGATTTTTATGTATTGATGCAAAAGTTTCTTTACACATAAAGATGACCCAACAAAACAGAAGAAATTACTTTTCAGAAAGCTTCAAACAATAGAAAAAACCACTGAATCCAAGTCTTAAGCTAATTTTCCTATATTTATGACCAAATACAACCACAAAACGTACAACACACATTCACTACAATGGAAAGCAATTTCTCAATACTAGCTGGAATATATAATTTTTTAATCAATAATAAAATGCTTTCTAATTTTCTCAAAAAGTGTAAACACCGTGACTTTGTGTCTCAGCCAATGGCAAGAGTTTGTGGTCAGACTATGTGACCAATGGCAGACAGCAGAAACCTGTTTGAAAACAAGCGTTGTTTGTACATTTGCTTTGGTGACGCCAGTGGCTCAGGAATTACACACTTCAGCTTTAACCCATCATTGTCCCTCATTACTTTCACATTGTCTGTTGGCTGTGTTTATTATACACTATCATATTTCATTCGGGCAGCTCTTAACTTCAAGCACAGTTCACTGAGCACTGCTCTTTCCCTGATGAGAAGCCAATGGGGCTAATTGAGATTTTAATGACAGGCTGCACTGCAGTCTGTTCCAAATGTCATTTATTTGCTAAATAGATCATATGCATAATGTATAACAAAAGTGTTACAAAGAAAATGATCAGCAAACTGCAAATAATGATAATTCAGTATTCAGATATGTGTTTTTGTTGCCCATTTGAAAGCGTTTAATTTCAACATAAGCCATTTCAACATCACAAATAGTGTTTAAAATTTTTATAGCCACATTAGGCTTGCAGAGGGAACGATTTCTGCCAGATGACCTGTTTTCCTAATAGCTGTGCTAGATGCCGATGGCCGCTAAAATGCTAATCAGTCCCTGTTTGCCTTCATACTGTGCTCCAGTGGAAAGCTAGCAAGAGATCATCAGTCAAGCCCTGGCCACCTGTCATCCTCAGGGCTTTATTGGTTTGAGCCAGGCCTCTCTTGATGTTCAACCCAAACCTGAGTAGCCAGCAGCCATGTTAGAAGGATGAGATACATTTATCTTAAAGTTTCTCCCTCACCCTCCCTTGATCTTGCCATGAGATTCAAATGGAATTTTTTTGCAGGGTTTAGCTGCTCACAGGCTGCATGTTTGAGATCACTGTTCACAAAAGCAGTTTACTAATTTAAAGGAATAATCTGGGTTCAATACAAGTTAAAGAGGAGTTAAATTATTTTTTTTGTGGTATTGAACATAGTATAGAGTTCAGAGAAAGGAGACTGTAGTTGTTTCTCCTGTGAAGTGTTTTTGCTGTGAGCATTACTTATTTTTCATAAGGTTATTGAATTCAGCAAACTCCTAACTGTCACAAACATGGGTTGTATGATGGAAGGATGGCTGTGGAGAGTCCATACAAAAAGACAGGAGTGGGCGAAGGGATGGCGACCAAGCACAGGGGACAGGAGTTGGCAAAGGGATGAAGAATGGAGCAAGCAGGACCAGGGAGGCAACGATGGAGGAAGGAGCCAGGGAACAGGCGGGAGTAGGAGGAACCAGAAGGTGGAGGTCCAGAGCCCAGCCAAGAATGAGGTCCAAGGTGGAGTCGCAGAAGGGAGTCATGGTGGTGTCCCGGGAGGAGGAGCCAGGAGGACAAGCTCCTGCAACAGACAGTGGAGACCCAGACGAAGCCAAAGAGACACAGAGCCTGGGTGACACCGATGTCCCAACGTGGAGCCGGAGGGACGAAGGAGCCCAGTGGAGCTGGTGGGGTAACAAGCCATGGTGAAGATCGAGGGAGCTAGGAGCCAAGGTGGAGTCGATGGGTCGCAGGGCCAAGGTGGAGTCAGGGATCCAGTGGTTGGAGGCGATGATAGGGCATCCTCACGCCTAAGTGGCACTGGTTACTGGAAGACCCGATGCAAACTCACATAGGCGATGGGAGGCAGAGGGTGAGCTGAGGGGATGGCAGGTGGCAGCGGAGATGGGACAGAGTGCTTGGCTGGCATGGAAGGTGGAGGTAGATGGATGCTTGCCCAAGGTGGTGCCAGAGGGACGAGTAAGACCGGCGGAGCAGTTAGGATAACAGGCCATGGCGGAGATGATGGAGCTAGGAGCCAAGGTGGAGGTGAAGGATCGTGAGCCTATGTGGAATTTGGGATTCCGTGGCTGGAGGAACCTCACATGAGGTGGAGCTGAAGACTGAAGGGCCTGAGGTAAATTGGCCTCATTGGTGGCTGGCAGAGTGAGCTGATGGGCCGACAGTTGACAGAGGAAAAGGGATTTTTTTAGGGAGTATTTAACAGGACTAGATGGCGAAGGTGGGATAGGGAGGATGGGTGGGAGATTCAGGAGGGTTAGGGCTGGAAGGAACCAGTGAAAAAACAGGAGATTTAGGGCTGGATGGAACCAGCAGAGATACAGAATATTTAGGGCTGGACGGAACCAGAGGAGAAACAGACAATTTAGGGCTGGATGGAACCAGCAGAGACAAAGAAGATTTAGGGCTGGATGGAACCAGAAAAAATTCAGAAGGCTTAGGGCTGGACAAAGACAAGGTTGTAGAGAGGGTCAAAAAGAGAGAGTAGATCCACAGAGGCCAGCTGCAGCTCACCCTCACAGCGAGGATGTGGGCGGGGCCTTCCTCCATGCCTTCATACTCCACTAAAACTCAGAATCTCACTGACGATGTGGCCGGCTCACACTCCTGGTCAAACTCTTCTTGAGGCTCAGGCTCCGGGGCGAGGATGGGCTCAGTCTCCTCGATTGGCTCTTTTATTGGGCAGGCTCCGTGTCTGCGGAGGGCTCTGGCTCACACTCCGGGTTGTGTGGGGATGATGGCTGGCTGGGCTCTGGGCCAAGCTGCGAGAAGTTTGCGTGGTGGGGCTTGACGCTGGTGTAGTCCTCGACATCTGCTTCTTCCACCGTGAATGCAGATACTTTTATCCACAGGGTGAAGTTGATGTAGCTCTTCAAGGTCCAGCTAGGATCTCCCCGGGGCAGGACGAAGCGAATGTTGTCGTCCAGCCTGTACTGAAACCCCTCCATTAAGCAATGTAGCCACCCTGAAAGACAAAAGTGACAGTCCCTCAACGTCCCGGGTGGGGTGGTACCACATTGATGGCCGCGAGGGTGCTGTAGCATCTTCTGCCTTTCATTTTCGGTTTGGTCCGGTCTTCTGTCACAAACATGGGTTGAATGAAGGCACAAAGACAAAGACAAAGATAAAGAGTAACAGTATTTAATGAATTACAAAAACACA
>NW_015649578.1:668874-690044 GCF_001515625.1 Sinocyclocheilus rhinocerous | reverse complement strand
GGGAGGAGGAGCCAGGAGGACAAGCTCCTGCAACAGACAGTGGAGACCCAGACGAAGCCAAAGAGACACGGAGCCTGGGTGACACCGATGTCCCAACGTGGAGCCGGAGGGACGAAGGAGCCCAGTGGAGCTGGTGGGGTAACAAGCCATGGTGAAGATCGAGGGAGCTAGGAGCCAAGGTGGAGTTGATGGGTCGCAGGGCCAAGGTGGAGTCAGGGATCCAGTGGTTGGAGGCGATGATAGGGCATCCTCACGCCTAAGTGGCACTGGTTACTGGAAGACCCGATGCAAACTCACATAGGCGATGGGAGGCAGAGGGTGAGCTGAGGGGATGGCAGGTGGCAGCGGAGATGGGACAGAGTGCTTGGCTGGCATGGAAGGTGGAGGTAGATGGATGCTTGCCCAAGGTGGTGCCAGAGGGACGAGTAAGACCGGCGGAGCAGTTAGGATAACAGGCCATGGCGGAGATGATGGAGCTAGGAGCCAAGGTAGAGGTGAAGGATCGTGAGGCTATGTGGAATTTGGGATTCCGTGGCTGGAGGAACCTCACATGAGGTGGAGCTGAAGACTGAAGGGCCTGAGGTAAATTGGCCTCATTGGTGGCTGGCAGAGTGAGCTGATGGGCCGACAGTTGACAGAGGAAAAGGGATTTTTTTAGGGAGTATTTAACAGGACTAGAAGGCGAAGGTGGGATAGGGAGGATGGGTGGGAGATTCAGGAGGGTTAGGGCTGGAAGGAACCAGTGAAAAAACAGGAGATTTAGGGCTGGATGGAACCAGCAGAGATACAGAATATTTAGGGCTGGACGGAACCAGAGGAGAAACAGACAATTTAGGGCTGGATGGAACCAGCAGAGACAAAGAAGATTTAGGGCTGGATGGAACCAGAAAAAATTCAGAAGGTTTAGGGCTGGACAAAGACAAGGTTGTAGAGAGGGTCAAAAAGAGAGAGTAGATCCACAGAGGCCAGCTGCAGCTCACCCTCACAGCGAGGATGTGGGCGGGACCTTCCTCCATGCCTTCATACTCCACTAAAACTCAGAATCTCACTGACGATGTGGCCGGCTCACACTCCTGGTCAAACTCTTCTTGAGGCTCAGGCTCCGGGGCGAGGATGGGCTCAGTCTCCTCGATTGGCTCTTTTATTGGGCAGGCTCCGTGTCTGCGGAGGGCTCTGTCTCACACTCCGGGTTGTGTGAGGATGATGGCTGGCTGGGCTCTGGGCCAAGCTGCGAGAAGTTTGCGTGGTGGGGCTTGACGCTGGTGTAGTCCTCGACATCTGCTTCTTCCACCGTGAATGCAGATACTTTTATCCACAGGGTGAAGTTGATGTAGCTCTTCAAGGTCCAGCTAGGATCTCCCCGGGGCAGGACGAAGCGAATGTTGTCGTCCAGCCTGTACTGAAACCCCTCCATTAAGCAATGTAGCCACCCTGAAAGACAAAAGTGACAGTCCCTCAACGTCCCGGGTGGGGTGGTACCACATTGATGGCCGCGAGGGTGCTGTAGCATCTTCTGCCTTTCATTTTCGGTTGCGCTCATTGGCGCCCCTTCAGCTGGTGGCGCCCTAGGCGACCGCATCTCCAGCATTAGAACACAATCTCTACATAGTTGTCGCCAGATGGTACGGTCAGCAGCAACATCCTCCTGGTCATCGGGTCTGATCTTACACTTCTTCAGGGCGTTCTTCATCTGATCCTTATAAAATAAAATAAAATGAAAATAAAAATAAATAAAATCCACAATATTTTTTGTAGGCAGTAAAGCTGTCAAACTAAAAAATTTATTACATTTTTTATTACCTTGGGGATTTTGTATTTTTATTTTTTTTTATTCGAAAAAATAAAAAAAAAATGTATAAAAAAAGATTTTATTTATTCGAATAAGCCACTAGGTGAAGTTAGTTATTCGTAAGTTAGGTTTAAACAATATGACCATGCGAGGGATAATAGAGTTATTAAGAACTTTGACACTCTTTGTTAGTCGCACATATCAGTGTCCACCAAAGGAATCTCACAGATGATAAAACACAGGACGGTCTGTTGGACATTCAGCCTGTCAGCGACATCCTTAATCTACTGGAACGACACTCTTGAGTTTTATCATGGGACCTAGTGGCAACAAAGCAAGTATATAACGGTAAATGAACACTCAGCAATCATTCCATTTCAGTAAATAATGGATAACATATTTTAAGAAAATGAGGTCATATGACAAAAGGGTCAGTTTGATTTATAGTGCATATGCAAATACAATCAGTTCTCCTCAAGTTCACACTGGTGTCCTAGATAGAGCAACCACCAGTGTAGATCATCACATTAATTATTAACATGTTCCACTAACATTTGACAGCCACAAGGTATCTAAAAACCTTTTGTCTTCACTTTGACCATCACTTCTTTAAAATCATTTCCACTTGCTTTGGCATTTAGCTATCTAATGCGATGATTGCCATATTTCTGTGGCCACAGTAATGTAGGAAATATTCTGCCCTGAAGCTGGAACAAGCGCGTTACTTATTGGCCTTTAATGGGGAAAAGTGTTGTTGCTCTTGAAATCTTTGGTGTCTGAGGTGTTTTGGAAAATATCACCATAGATTATAGAGATCACACAAGATTCTTTTACATAATAATACAGTTTGATTTAGTTCGAAACTGTTTATTAGAATAACATTCGTATTCATTTCACCTCTTAGATAACATCTCAAAGGATATTCCTTTCTCACTAGTTTTAATTTCCCCCAATAATTAGCAGTTTTTTTCAAGTGCAGTTTTTGCAGGCAATCTTAACTTCATTAGTATGGTGAATATTGTGAAATTCTGTGGTAGTATATACTTATGAGCACACTTTACATCAGTGTGTGGGTACAGGTGATTCTCTAATTTAGTGGCAGGACAATAAAATAAATAGGCTTTTCAACTTTAACCCTCTGAGTTCGGTAACCACGTCTGCAATTTTTTCCTGATAATGACGAAAAGAACTCCGTCATTTTTGATTATACAGATAAGAGTAATAAATCATTCTAAACTGAAAAGGGTCTACTTTTATTTGTATACCATCACAATAACAACAAAATGTTGTGCTTTTATAAATGCTTTCCCATATCTTTTGTTGTTGATGTCAAAAGCTGTGCGTCCAGTCAAACTCTATGGCATTTTTACAGATGCCGACAAACACAGGTTGTGTTACATACTCTTATGCTTGAAAACGGTGAGTGGGAACAGTGAACTAATGACATAAAACTATTGAAATTCAAATATTCATAAGAAGGAAGCAACATTTGTCAATCATCCTGTCATTTGAATAAGTTTGTATATTGATGGGCAGATCATGCTAATGTTAAGATGTCAAAAGCTGTGCGTCCAGTCAAACTCTATGGCATTTTTACAGATGCCGACAAACACAGGTTGTGTTACATACTCTTATGCTTGAAAACGGTGAGTGGGAACAGTGAACTAATGACATAAAACTATTGAAATCAAACATTTATAAGAAGGAAGCAAAATTTGTCAATCATCCTGTCATTTGAATAATTTTGTATATTGATGGGCAGATCAAGCTAATGTTAATAAACAGGTTTAATTTAATTTGATGATTTTATATAAAAAATATATATAGAATATATATATATATATATATTTATTTATTTATTTTTTCATTTTTTGTGTATTAAACAGTTGTGGTGCTGTGTTGGGTCACCAACACTTGATGTACAAAGTAAACTCCTTAAGCAAAACCAGAAAAACGGGCCTTTACTTAAAGATGGGATAAATTATAAGATAAATTATATCTGTCTTTCTACAGTAAAAGAAGGGAAAAATAGACAGAAATGAGTAATTTCTCCCACTGTCTTGCACCATGTCATTCCACTGAATGAAGACATAATAATGTAGCTTTAGTTCCTTTTTTTTTTATTAATATATGTCACATTAGCCCTTCCAGACACAGATTCTGTCCCAACATGCATCCATTAGCCGTCCTTTCAGCTTCATTAAACTGTCTTTGCTACTTTGCTAACTTACTGACAGATATCAGTGACTGTCTGTAGGGCTTGGGCTCCCTGTGGAGGCTACTGTTGGCCAAACAGCAAGAGAAAATGGAAAAATGAAGCAGTTCTAGCCGGGGTAATAGATACATTGACATTTTACAAGGTTGTTTTTTTGATGATTATATCTCAGGGACAGTAGGGGGAAATTCAGTAAGTCTGAGACCGTTCTTTATTTTCTGTGCGCTGAATCACTCATTATTCAATAACCAGCAGCTACATTATAGCCTTGTGTAATTAGTCTTATCATTAATAATTTTTTTAATGAACAGATTTGAAGGATTTTATAAAGCAACCTGCTGGTGAAACCCTAATCAATCACAGCTCCATTGTTATTCAGTGAATGCATGAGGTATGACTACCTTTGAAATCCACCCAAATACCCAAAAGCACTGGCTGTGCCATTCAATCCTGGAAAGCCACCGAATCGCATTAACACGAGCCAGAGTTGTGAGGAGTGATCTGCATATTTGCTTGTTGTGTTGTCAACTCAAGCTGGAGCTGCTGGCCATATCTGCCCCACAGCACTGCCTTTTTTGGGGTGGAATGTGTCAGGCCCCTCGGCAGCCACGACCCCCTAGATACCTGTGAAAGCCATGGATATAAAGCGCAAAATGATGCATTATGGGCCATGGTCTCTCTCTCTCTTTAGATTTAGGGAAAATATGAAAGCTGATCAGAGTTTGTTTTTCTGACACATCTTCATTTTTTATGTGTGGTTCTGAATATCAGACATGCTGTAATCATATATTGGAAATTGTCCCTCCTTTGATCCTATGAATTGTTATCAGGTCTAAATTAAATGCATTATATTGTATTATATTGGTCATTTTTGACCCCTTAGAAGAAAATATATTTAATTGGTTTTATTCAAGTCAAAAATACTAATTATAATGACATTGGACTACATTAGTTTAGACTATTCAAAATAATTAAGGGTTCAGGGCAGGTAGGAATAGCAACAAATGTCCCAAAACAAATCTATTATTTTATTTTATTTTATTTTCCTACACTACAGATAATGATTTGGTAAGTAAGTTATGCCAGCTTATTGTTTTTACTTTAACTCATCAAAATAAGTTGAGCAATTTTATTTTATTTTATTTTTTTATTTTTTTATTTTATTTTATTTTATTTATTCATTTATTTTATTTTTTTTATATGGTATATTCATACACTAAGGCCTGGTTTCACAGACATGGCTTAGGTTAAGCCAGGATTAGGCCACAGTTCAATTAGGACATTTAAGCAAAAACAAACAAACAAACAAAAAAAATTACTAGTGAGCATCTTGAGACAATAACACTGACATATTTTAAGATGTGTCAGTGCAAGTTTCTTTCAAAACAGCCCAGACAAACATTTTAGTCTGAGACTAGGCTTAAGCCTTGTCTGTGAAACCGGGGGCATAAATAATGATATGATAAGTCATGGCAACTTTTTGTTTTTAATTTAACTCATCAATATAATTGTATTTATTGATTTCTTTTTTGATGTAATAGTTTTGATGAAAACCAAGTTGATTATACTTGAAAATTGAAGGCAGCAACTGAAAGTTTTTAAGTTAAAATAGGTATTTTATTTATTTATTTATTTTTTTTATGCATTCTAAAGGCCCGTTCACACCAAGCACGATAACTATAAAGATAACGATAAAGATACAGTTCAAAAAATCGTTCTCAATATAAAAAAAATAGCATAGTTCACACCACAACTATAACGATAACGATAACGATACAGAGGAACGATATCGTTGTGATCAAATTCAAAATTATTTTTTTTCCAGCTGATGAACGATAAAACACTGACAGCCAATCAGAATCCACCCTGCTGTAACGAGCTCAAGAATTTAAAGCGGTAGACGCATGTGCGCTTTAGAATAAACAGACGATATCGTTCGCTGGTGTGGACGCTAATATCTTTATAGTTATCTTTATAATTATCGTTCTTGGTGTGAACGGGGCTTAAGACTGCTTTGCTTATGTTCTAGAGCAGTGCTTACTATTTTTTTGTAGGTAGAAAAATTAAACGATTATGAGGTTATGGCTTATTATTGACCATCCTAAGATAAATGCCTGAAGTATAATTTGAAATCATTTCCCCAGTGGATCGAAGGTACACTCGGACAGATGAACTGATATTTACTAAACGTTCTTTTGCTTCCAAAGCATTATTTGAACAGTGGTACTAAACAGCACCGCCTCTGAGTGGTTACCATGGTGACACTGCTTCATATTCCTAGAAAAAGGTTGCCCGGTTTATTGCGCTTGTCTGAGTAAGGCTTAACTTTGTGCTCAGGCTGGTAACCAAACAGCACTGTAATGCCTGACTGTATATTACATACAAATGGTTTGTTCAGAGGAGACAAAATCAATGAAAACTAGATTTTATAAGACCCATAACTATTAGCATAAGCAATAATAATGCTTGCCTCAGTAAATTTCAAGCTCTACAGATGTGTCCCGGGATTTACATTAAAGGGGTCATATGATGCGATTTCAAGTTTTCCTTTCTCTTTGGAGTGTTACAAGCTCTTGGTGCATAAAGAAGATCTGTAAAGTTGCAAAGAACCTTAAACCGCATAAACACATTTCATTACACCAAATACACCAAATAATGTTCTTTTTAGCAGCATCATATGACCCCTTTAAATTGCAAATCATGTTTTTATTATAAATGCAAGCTGAAGCTAAAGATTCCATGCAGTATCATAACTTTAGCTCATAACAGACTATTGATTATGAAGGCAATGCAGCTGCTGGTGTGGGCTGTGGATTATATGTGAGCGTGGGGAGAAAAGCGGCTCTCTCTGCGATCTGAGAGGTGGCAGGTCTGCCCCCGTGACCAGCACATTATCTGCTGGAATGTGAGCCCAGTCATTTCCAATAATGATTCTGCCAGCTTCCACACCTCCAGACAAGTGAGTGTGGGTGACATGAGGCTGCCGAGGGAGGGAGCTTGAGATGCTTGTCAGCTTGACTTCCAAGCCCCTCATTCACTGTAATGTGATGCAGAGGTTAATTGTGGAGCTGTGTAATAAGTGTTAATGTTGTTGCCTCTGACGTCAGTAAATAAGAGCAGGGAACATCTCATGAATCTCTTTCTGTACTGGTGAAATAATCATTTATTTTATTTTTAGGAACAACAAATATGTATCAGATTGTATAGCATGCTTAACCATCTCTGCAGTAAGTACTTTGTAGGTTATATTCACACAGTTGGCAAGAATTGTGCTTAATTCTACTGAATGTGCAGTTGTAGTGTACTTCAAATCTTATATTTTTTAAAAACTGTGCTTGCAGATAATATAATAATAATGAAATAACAAGAGTTCACCTTCATGACTTCTTTTATGGCACTTTCATGTTTCATGATTCTGAAGTACAATTTTTAAAAGTGAACTTTGCAAAAATGTTAAGTTAAAGTTTTAATTTAAAGTACATGTTAAATCATTGTTTTATAATATGAAATATATAAAATAATACTTTGTTGGGATTTAAAGAGTACATTTATTAACACTACCATACAAATAAGCACATGTAAAATATTTGATTATATTTTATATTTGAACTGTAGTGTGTTATTTGACATTATATTTGAAGTTTATTATATTTTAAATACATGACATACGAGTTTCAATAGAAATGGTCTTAAAGTATAGATAAGTTCACCATAAATGCACGTCGGTACATTCATACATACATCATATTTCAAAGACAACAGAAAATCAATATAAAGTAAATTAGTAAATTAAATATAAAGATGTACTGAAGTCCTACTTAAGTGAGTCAAAAAACCCTCTTAAATTCAACTGATTGCATTTAATATAATTTTAAACTATAATACATTTAACATGCAATTAAGCATCCGAAAGCATTACATTCAGTTCACACTTAACTATATTCTTTAAAAGTATATTATATAAGAACTCTTCTTCACAAGGGAAGTTAACACATTTTACACAAAACTGATTTAAAAATGTGAAATAGCCATTATCTTCATCTAAGATGATAAATGTAAGGCACTCATGAGTGATGGGGTCATGTGAAAACAACAGACTTGTTATTGTATTATTGAAATGTTTATCATAAAATAATGTCTACTTTCAAGAAAGCAGAATGTACTGCACAGTATGTAGTATTTTCAACATATAATCAGTATCTAGTGTCCATTCTGAACATAACCGAAAGCAACATATGCAGTAATACCATACAGTCATGTTTTCTTCCCTTGTTATCATATTTGTGACATATTTGTGTGTTCTGGTGCTATATAAAGTTACAGACAGATTTCTTTCTCCAAAATGCATTTCACTCTCAATTTCAAGGTCGTGCTCTCAGTCAAAACTCATTCTGTGTACAGTGCTTGAAATGACAAACACCACTGCAACTAGCTTCCACTTTTGTGCGAAGAGTCAAGTGCAATAAAGAAGTCAAGGCTGCTTCATCTCACTGAGTGTTTCGCTGAAGTTTCCATGTGGGGCTATTCAAATAATCGCCAAAGTTTTGTATTATTACAATGCCAGTTAAACTAGCAACAGGTTTGCCCATTCAAAAGCATAACAAATGTTTACTGCTGTCTAGATGCAGCAGATCCAGATTGACATTACGTAACACTGTGCCACTAGAGTACAGAAACAGAGGCCGAATGATTGCTTGAGGAACGCACCTGTTGGCACATTAGCATTGTTTTCCGAGGTCTGGCGTTGACTGGATTGATCTGGTATCGATCTGGTTGAGCTGAGCTCTGAGCATCTCAGGTCTTTTTCTTCTTCTTTGTTCTCCACTTGTTTATTTTATTGATTTATACTTACAGAATCATATTTCATTGTCATTTTCTTGGCTACTGTTGACTGAAATAATTGAGTTAGTTATACTAATGCTTTATGCGTAGGAACTATGCACTTAACTGGCAAATGATGTGGACATTTTTTATGTATTATGTATGTAAAAATAATAAATAGGAAATAGCATTAAATGAAAATAATCTATATACAGTATATAGGTTAAAATAATTACAGTCAGGATTTATTTTGGAAAGGTACACTGTAAAAAAAATATATGATCTGTATGTCATGGCAACATATGTTTCTCCATTACTTTAACTCATAATTTTAACAAAATCATACAAGATTCAACTAGGCAAGGTATTAACTTTGACTTGTACAGCCAATTTTATTTAATAAAAATTGCATAATAAATCTGCAAAAATGTCAACAATTCTGTGTTTTTCTGTCAATATGGGGTGCTGTGTGTACATTAATGAGGAAAAAAAATGAACTTAAATGATTTTAGCAAATGGCTGCAATATAACAAAGAGTGAAAAATTTAAGGGGGTCTGAATACTTTCCGTACCCACTGTATATACAGTATATATATATTTCCCGACAATATGTTGCAAATCTCAGCTGATATTACTTTTGGTTTATTTTATTTTCCACACTGGATATGGATGGTCAAGATTGCATTGCATTGTGGAATAGTGTATTTATGTGCAGTATATTCTGCCATTTTGACAAGTGCAGCAGATCAGGTATGTACCACCCATACTGTACTCCTCATACTGTTCACAGTGTGTTTGTGTGTGTGAAATATGGTATAATGTCTCCTCCCAGTGGTCAGACTCTTAAATGTGAAACTGAGTCTGATGTTGGGAAAAACTCATGGCATTTGACTGATTAAAAACTGTAAAATTAAAAGTTAAGCCTAAAACTAAGTAAATTTAAAACATTTAAAAAGTCCAGTGTTTTCTTCTTTTGTTTCTTGATATTAAGCTGAAAGTCATACAGTCATTCATTGTACAGTTGAGAGAAAGTTTAATGAGTTGGGCTGCAAATTGACCTCATGCTAAACTGACCAAATACATGCATGCATACTATATGAATGTTGATTTTTTTTTCTTTGCTGTCTTGGCAATTCTTATGCTTTGGGTTTGGTCTTGTGTGTGTTATATATTGTACCCTGAGTGGCTTGTGCCTCAGCCAAAGTAATTACCCCCAACCTTCATTTCACTGGAACACAATGGCTCTGGGCGCAGGCCTTTGTCATTTAAAGCCTCTAAATAAGGGGCTTCTCCATCCCTAATCATTCATCATGTGCGCTGGATTTCTTTCTCATTATCTGCCACTTCAGGTAATGGAGATGATTTGTTCAGTGTTCTTTGAGGATCTGGATGAGGACTTGTGGCCGTGAGATACTGTAGACTGAAATAAAGGGGAAATCACCCTCACGGCTTCGGGTTATTGCATTTCACCTACAGTGATTTCCAGGTGCAGACTCTATAAAGCTGATACCGAGGCTCTGATTAGGAAATTTCTCTATGTTGTGAAACACTGCAGAATTGAGTCATAGACCATATAGGGTTTTCAGTGTCCGCTATCTACTGTAGAAGTGATGGTGATGGCCACTATAATTCTAATATAAATAAATTCAAATTAATGATAATTTAATTCAAATTTAAACGTTAAATTAAATTGCTGAAATGAATTTATTTAATCCAGCATTTAATCTAAATTCAAATAATTAAAAAAAAATTAAAACAATTTATTTTAATCATAACAACATGAATATAGAACAGTATAGACAGGTCATAATTTCTATATATCACCCTAATATATAAATAGTAGAATTTGGTCAAATGCACAAATAAACTGACACCTGTTTATTTATAGTATTTAGTAACAGTATAACTCATTTTAAATTGATTGTCATCAAAAAAGAAAAACAATAACAACAACAAAAACATAGACAAACATATAACAAATGTGATCAAGAACACCGCACAGTATCCATGAAAATAAATAAATAAATACAAATAAATAAATATTCTATGGAATGGAAAAACTCAGGCAAGATAGCAAAACTGAAAGTTATGAAAAACTGAACAGTGGCAAAATGAAATATAACATCAATAACATGAAATATAACAGAAACACTGAGATAAGACTGGATTGAGACAGGTAACTCTGAACATACTTGGTAACTATCCTCACTTTACAAATACAATATTGACAAATAAGCTAATAGCCACATAAAAAAAAAAAAACATTTTATTATGTGAGGTTTCATGATAAGCAGCATTATTTTGAGAGTAAGAGAAGATTAAATATTATGGCAAATGTAACATTGAAACCACACACAACAAAAAATGTTCTTCAGAAGCAAGAAAATCAAAGTTTTGTTGTTTGAAACCAAGTAGCTGTAAATATGGCTACTTGTAAACAATACATTGTAACAATAGTTTTAGATAAATATATATTAAAATATACATTACCAATATAATTTCCTTACTGATTTTGATGTATTTTAACACTTAAAAATGTATTTAGTCTTTTTTAAGGGGGAATGTAAAATAAAGTGTATTTGAAATATACAATAAAGGCCCACATAGCACCTCATTCACTTTCATACAAAAACTCTAAAAACATCTTGTGTGCACTATTTAGTTAGTTAGGACAGTGCAGATCAGCTGTGTGACACTGCACCAGGAAGCAGAGAAGTTTTCTCATTGTGTTGGTCGGGTGGACGTTCCTCCGTCTCCTGCTCCCCCTGCAGCGCTCCCACCATTGAGCCCAGTGTCCCGAAGCTGCTCGCGCAGTTCTCCACCTGTGCAGAAACGCACAGTGTGACCTCTGACCCCTCCAGTTTGGGCAGGACTTCAGGTTGAGAGGCTGGTGTGATACTGTCACCTATACTCTGGACAGTGAGGCTGGACTGAGAAATGTGGTGCAGATGTTATATTAATGTATTCTCAGTCTAACATCAATGCATTTTTAACAGCTTCACGACTCGAGAAGAGCTGCAATCTGTTCCGTCCAACTCACGAATGAATCGTTCAGTGAGATTTGTGGACCGATTTAACAGGTTAAAAAGGATCAGCTCGTTCACGAATCGGACATTGCTATCACGTCTCTAAGTGGGTGACAATTTGTCTAGTTCAAAATAATGAGGAACGACATGCGTAAAAAGCACAATCCCAATTCCAGAAAAGTTGGGACATTTTGTGAAATGCCTTAAAATCAACAATATGTTATTTGTTCATTCTCTTTAACCTTTATTTAATTGACTAAAGTAAAAGAAAAAGTTTCCAATGTTTTAACTGGCCAACTTAATTTTATATTGTGAATATAAACAAAGTTGGGACTGAGGAATGTTCACCACTGTGTCAAATCCTTTCCTTTTAATTACACATTTTAATAATCTGGGAATTAAGGATGCTAATTTTTTAAGTTTTTTGCCCAGTCTCGCTTGATTCAAGACCTCAGATGCTCGGAAGTCTGTGATCGTCATTGTCTGATTCTCCTTTTCATGACTGGTCATACATTTTCAATAGGAGACAGATCTGGACTGATCTAGCACATTCACTCTGTGTCTACGAAACCACGCTGTTGTAGCACATGCAGAATGAGACCTGGCATTGTCTTGATGTTTGCTTTCGCATCTGTCGCTGATGAAAGTCTGGATGGTCCCTTTCATCTTTGGGATTCAGAACTCGACATCCATTTTTCTCAGAAACCAGGTGAAATGTGGACTCATCTGACCACAGCACACATTTATTTTTGACTATATGAGATGAGCTCCCAGAACCCAGCGGCATCACTGCATAGAATTGATGTATAGCTTTCTCCCAGAGTAACAGAGATTCAAGTTGCATTTATTGATGCAGCAGCAGACTATGTTAAGTGAGAACAGTTTTCCATAGTACTCCTGAGCCCATGTGGCTATATTTAATGAGGTTTCTCATGCAATGCCATCTGAGGGCTCAAAGTTAATGCACATTCACCTGAGGTTTCCTACCTTGCCCTACACAGACTGACATTTCTCTGGATTCCCTGAATCTGTTAACAATCTTATGTGGTGGAATACCTAAATTATTTGCGGTTTTGCATTGAGAAATTATTTGTCTGCAAATTCTCTCATGAAATTTGGCACAAAGTAAAGTAATGAGCCATGACCCATCTTTGCTGCCAAAGACTGAGATGCCCTTTTACAACCAATCACGATACTTTGACTACTTTGATTACTTTCACCTGCTTATTGTGGACTGTTTCAGAACAGTTTAACTTGGATATTCCGTAATCTTTTCACTTTTATTATGCCTCTGTCCCAACTTTTTGGAGTGTGTTGCAGCCATTAAAATCAAAATGTATTTCTATTTACAAAATACATTCAAGTTGGTCAGTGAAAACATTTGAAATCTTTTCTTTGTCCTATTGTCAATTAAATAAAGGTTAAAAATTTAACAAATCACAGATTCTTGATTTTATTGCATTTTACAAAAGTCCAACTTTTGCATTTTACAATACCAACTTTTCTGGAATTGGGGTTGTACAATATTATACTCTGGAAGTAAATAGAAGTAATGAAGTAAAAATATATATTTTTCTCAAAATAAAAATAAAGCACAGATACTTTAAATAATATACTTAAGCACAGTAACAATGTAAAAATACTATAGCCTATGACTATAACACATTTCTGACAAGCTCTTAAAAGTAAAGGTTCTTTATTGATATCTATGGTTCCATGAAGATCTAGAATCTTTACATAAAAGGATCTCCGGATTATTTAAATGTTTGTCACACTTGAACAAAATTTCAAGAACTATTCACTGAAATGTTTTTTGAGGAACTCAGAATGGTTCTTCTATGGCATCTGCGAAAAACCCCTATTGGACCTTTGTTTTTCTTTAAGAGTGTATTTGTTCACACTGAATGTGAAACTGCTATGGAATGTGACACAATCACAGCTAATCAGAACATTTACGTGTTTAAAACAGTTCAGTCATGACCAGTGTTGGGGAAAGTTACTTTTAAAAGTGCAAGTGAGATGAGCAAATGCATGTTCACATTTAATCCAGAACTGCAGTAGCATCATGTTCACAGCGCACACAATGCATCTGCACTTACTCGATTTCTTTGTACATGGGGACAGGAGAGCTGTCAGCCAATACATGGGAAAACAAAGTAACTGGCGTTACTTATTTGAAAAAAGTAATTCAGATATTTTCTTGTAAATTAAAAATGTGTTACTTTTCTAGTAACTTTAAAAAAGTAATCTGATTACGTAACCTGCGTTACTTGTAATGTGTAACCCCCAACACTGGTCATGACAACTCTCTAAACAGCATGTATTGGCATGGAATGTACATATGCTTGATTTTGGCAGACGAGATCTGCTTTGCTGCTGCTAAACAAAATACAAGGATTTGGCTCAGTTAAAATGACATACATAATAAGGAAACATGCTGCAGCAAGAAAAATTAGAGAAGCCGTGTGGCAGATCTCTACAGGTGGAGCTGGGGAGGTGGAGGGTAAACAAGAGTTTTCACAATTGTGCTGCAGGACAATTGCCGGCTAGGGAATGAAATAGCTGGATACATGAATTAGGAAGTGTGTCCGATTGGCTACTGCCATGGTGTTTGAAGAACCAGTTGGCACTCGGATACAGTTTCATGACCGAACTATGGATTTAATACAATTGAATGTGGATGCAGATTTTGAAACTGTGAGTGTTATCTAGTGTCACAGAGCAGAAATTGAAACCAAATGATCAACAAAATGTTTGGTCTTTGCAGAAGCGGCTGATAAGGAAAAAACGTAGAATTACATTGTGTCACACCTGGTTAGGACATTGTGTACGGGAAGAATTGCGCAGTTTATAGTGTTGTTTATTTCAGTTGTCATCCTCAGGCCGTTTCTGAGTGCAAGATTGCAGCAGATTACTGTGATCTAACACACTTTACTGAGGCAAAACACAAGCTACTGCTACTGTCAACTCAACATCACACATACATTTTATATATATATATATAGGTAGAAGCATCCGGCCCCCCAGTGTTTCCACATCGTCGAATCCGGCCCTCTTTAGGAAAAGTTTGGACACCCCTGCTCTACAGTATCACGCCACCACTACAGTCAAGAAAATAATAAACCTCCTCTCCATGTTTTGATCATAATATGATTCTTTAAAACTTTATTTAGTCACAGCACTATCTTTTGATGGTGTATTAATCAACAAAAATTGTGTAAATTGTGCTTGCCATTCAAAAGTCTTGGGTCGGTAAGTGTTTTATTTTATTTTGAAAGAAATCTCCTATACTCACCAAGGCTTTATTTATTTTAGATTAAAGAAAAAAAAAAGTAAAACAGAAATGTTGTGAAATATTATTTCAATTTAAAATAACTGTTTTCTATTTTAATATATGTTAAAATGTAATTTATTCCTAAAGCTACATTTTCATCATCATTACTCCAGTCTTCAGTGTCACATGATCCTTCAGAAATCATTATAATGTGCTGAGTTATTGCTCAAGTAACATTTCTTAGTTTTATCACAACAGAAAATTGTTGTAATATTTTGTGTAAACTGTGATTACTTTTTTTTTTTAGGATCCATTGATGTATAGCATTGAATAGTAATATACAGTATATATCTTTATCGATCTATCTATCGATCTATCTATCAATCATCTATCTATCTATCTATCTATCTATCTATCAATCATCTATCTATCTATCTATCTATCTATCTATCTATCTACAACTGTAAGGTAACAATACAAGTCTTTACTGTCAGTTGATGCTTCCTTGCTGAATAAAAGTATTACATAATTTTTTTTAAAATCTCACTGACCCTTTTGAACAGTAGTATATGTTCCAAGAACAAGTAATACAAGTTGAACACTTACATTCTCTATGGACACGTTGCTCCCCACAGGGGCCTTTTTCTTTCTTGAGATATTGGGGTTCCAGTGACACACCAAACTGTCATTCTGAACACTGTAGTTTTTGTGACCAATCAACCAGTAAGTGTCCATTTTTCCTTTTCCCTGAAAACCACAATAATGTCGTATTAAGCTGTTGCATTTGGATGAAATATTATGAAGACAAACACTTTATTCATCTTCTGTGATGTAATATCTTCAAATCATGATGTAAGACGTACTGACAACCCAACGGGAACATGATTGTGGTTTCAACAGCTTAGCATAGTACTTCTATAGCACTGATTCTCACCTTTACTTCGATCTCACCGCGTAACTGCAGTTCATACGCATTGTCCTTCATGAGTGCCAGGTATGTAGCAGAACTTGCATGAATCTTCTGTGCTAAAGACCAAATCAAAGAAAGGTAAATGTTCCCCTGTTACGCAAAATGCCCAACGAGCAGAAGCTACATTGCTGCTGAGATGAACCTCAGACACACTGTGTTGTTAGCTTAGCCACATGCTAATGTCATGGTTGATATGGAGGCTCTGGTTAGCTCAGTTTATAATATATGGAGGAATATGATGAGGTCTCTATGGTGATGTAGTGAGTGAAAATATTCATGACCTCTGCATTCAGAAGAACCAGTGGAGGAACAAAAAAGATCAGCACAAGATTAAAAGGCTGCACATTAACTGGATAGATAAACGTACGCAGACTAGTGGACTCCATCCGAGAGGCCGTGTTGACTGTGTCACCAAACAAACAGTACCGCGGCATCTTGTAGCCAACAATGCCAGCTACACAAGGACCTAAAGTGGTATGAGAGACATGGAAGACAACACAGTGAATTACTACAAATATATTTATATATCATATATCAAATCTGTTGTTATTTACTATTATTGTTGCAGTCTTTATTACATTAATGCTAACTGTCACTGATAAAATATTGGCACGATTTTACAAAGGCTGCATTGTAACTAGCTGATGAATTGACAAATAAGATCAGGGTATGGTTGATTTTAATTTCATGTTGACTTTAAGTTACAGGCCTAGCATGTAACATAACAAAATTATTCATGTATTCATGTTTTAGTCATTAGTAATGTGGCACCTTTATTATTAATAAATCTGTAATCACCAGGTCTTGTGTGTAAAGACAGGATACACACATACACACCTGTGTGTATGCCGGCTCGGAGCTGAAGGCGTTTGTTAGGCATGTGGGGTATCGCCACCTGTCTGACCGCAGCCACCAGATCCAGAGACATTTTAGCGATCTCATCTGCATGTCTATCTCCATTTCTCTCCGGCAGTCCACTGACCACCATGTATGCGTCTCCTATAGTCTCCACCTGTTTCATTCAATCACAGAAACTCAGTAAAGACGTATTTGATTAAATCTAGCTACTGTAGCTTCTTCATTACAGTACATCAGCATTAAGAATACACCTTTAAACTGGAGATAAATGTATAATTGGATATATCTTTTCTAAACACTACACTGCTGTTCAAAAGTTTGTGGTTGGTAGGTTTTTTTCAAGTCAAAAACAAAATGTTTTTGAAACAAGACTTATTCTAACCAAGGGTGCATTTATTTAATCAAAATACAGTAAAAATAGTAATACAGTGAGATATTATATACAATTTAATATATTTGGTGATCCTTCAGAAATCATTGTAACAACACTTGCACTGCGTAATATATATATATATATATATATATGTAAAAGTTTACACATCTTTACTGTCACTTTTGATTAAAAACTCTTGCTGAATAAGTGGTAATTTCTTTAAAAATAACATCTTCGCCACACTTTAGAACGAAAGTGTCTATTTTCTTTAGAATTTCTGTAATACATAATTTCACTAATCAGTAAAATATTTCTTATTATTATTTGTATAATTTATAAAATAGTATTATTAAGGGTAATGTGAATTTGGAGTCACAATGGAAAAATAATAATAATAAAAAAGTTCCTAAAAAATGAATGAAAAAATTTAATGGGGGGGGAAGAATGTTCTTGCACTCTAAGCATAACCTTAGCATAAGCCATATATGATGTGATGATTTGTTGTATGATAACTCATAGAATTTATGTGTGATTATGAGTTTCAGTGTATGTTTATACCTTGTAGACATCATAGGAGTCAATGCGTGTGTCGAAGCACATGTAGAGGTTATTTAGCATCTCAACAACTTGTAGTGGAGTACAGGAGGCTGATATCACAGTAAAACCCACAATGTCTGAGAAAAAAATAGTCACCTGGAAGAGAATATGTGTATTAATTGCTTCCTCGAAAAAATGAACAACCAAGTACATCAAACCACATTCTTGGCAAAGCTAATCAAGAAAACCACAGCATGCTTCCTAGATTCCTACATTTTCTTAGCATGCTGCTATGTATGTAGTTTCATTGGCATTGCTAGGTGGACCAAAACAGACCAACCCCAACTCCCTATATGATATTCATCCACAGGTGAAAATCTGCTTAACTTCATATCAAACTGCAGGATTTGCAGCATCATTCATCTTTGGAGCATGAAAAGCGCAGGATGAGTTAGGTGCAAATTTAATGCTTAGCACTAGGGATTTGTTCAGATCACTAACCCCGATTTCAAGAAATAATAATAATAACAGCAAGTAATAAATGTACTAAACAAGTAATAAACCACTAATAAATGTAATCTGCTATGAATCCGATGTGAGTTGTGTTTATTTACCTTACGCATACTCAACACACACTGTAAACCATGGTAACCTGCAATTATTACCTTATAGAACTATTTCTACCTGTTTTAATGCATACAAATGAGTATAGATTGGACAAGTGATTTGACTGGAATAAAACCAGTTATTTTGTTACCATTTTTAGATTACCATCTTTTTCAGTGCAGATATAGTGTTGCTGTTATAGAAATGTATACTCATTCTGCTACATATGGCGCTGTAAGTCCAGTTCTTCAAAATATCTAGCTTCAAGTGCTCTAAATCTAAGGGGACGGGCTTCAGGTGCACAAATTGCCTTATAGACGTGTGTCATTTACCCCACTCCCTCATGAGCTGTTTTATCTCCTGATGAATATGGAATACCATAATTACAGGCAATTACTACAACAAAAAGAACAAACAGAATGGCAGCATGTGCGCTTTCCTGACACTGCCAACATCCCTAATGAATATGCTTGTCTTTTTAGACTTGAGTTTGATTTGTTAAAAGGGAATGTCGGAGGACTTCTGTTTTAGCAGATCATATGGGGAAACTATAAGCAGAAATAGAAAGCTTATAACCATGTACCTTCTCATAACTCTCAGCTTCCACATGTTTGTTTTGGCGTAGCTCCTTGGCCACAGATTTGGGCAGCATCTGATGAAGGAGATCTTCTGCAAGACGTCGTTCTCTCTTCAGGTCTTCTGTCTTCTCCCTGAGGCTCTGAGCGTAGTCCTGGATCCATTCTGTCATTTGTTTGAAGGAGAGCAGCACTATGGGGTAAATGAGACCGGCGATGGTGAGCAGGCAGATCTTCAGACTGATGTTGGACGAGATGTCTCTGGATTTCAGTTTCAGAGCCCATCCAGCTCTGGCATGAAAACATCTCAGCGTGTTCTCCAAGGCCAGCATCAACTCTGTGGATCCACTGGAAGTTGTGGCAGCAGAGAAGATTAAATCTTTTATATTAGTCTGGTTTAGCACCAAATCAGTGCTTTCCATCCAGCAGTGATGGAGGCTTTCAGACATGTCTTTTATGACTGACATGAGTGTTGTTGCATGCCGTATTTCATCTACCTTCTTTTCACCTGTTGTCAACCGATAGTTCAACTCGTGGACAGTTAGGAGCAGTTTCAGAGCAAGGACATCTGTCCAGTCCGCGTTGTGTTTGAGGAGACCGATGTCAACATCTCTGACACCCCATGTGTTTAATATCTTCTCAATTGCTAGAGTAAAAACTGTGGTTTCATTAGCACCCATTATCTCACCTCTCCATGTGGCATTGAGAAACTCTGAAAGGTTGGATTGAAGATGCTCACAAAACTCAAGTAACTCAACACCACAGGGCTGACCCAAACTGTCCATATCAGTACTAGCACAACGACGGTTAACTGTGAGCATTATCAAGGACCAGGAGCTCAGAAACTCTCCCTGCTTGATATTATGAACTGTACTCTCTCTGAGGTTTCTTAATGTTTGGAGCTCCATAACTAGTCTGAGCGTAACGTTTGTCCTACAGGATGAAAGCTCTTTAAGCGAAGCTTCAGTGGCTTGCCATTGAGCCAAAGATGAGTTGAAGTCCATGGTCACAGCAGAGAGAAGCGCCAGGAAAGAGATGACACAAGCAACAAGTATTCTGCGAACAGTACGGCTGCGACTGCCACAACTGAGCAAAGACAGCCTGTGAAAAGAGCGCAAACAAAACTCAGTCACATATGGTGAGCATTTAAGTATTTCACTTCGAGAGGAACTGACTTCATACATTAAATATATTGCAAAAAACACACAAAAATTTATGTTAGTTCTTAGCATTTTATTCGATCATCTCTGAAATGAATTCTGCATTTTAAATGTAACTTAGGTTTCTAATACTCAACCACAACTTGGAATGAAATTAAGCAGATAATTCAGTGTCCTGTTTGGACACCCAGATAATTCAGTGTCCACTTAACTTAACAAACATAAGTTATAACCAGAGCTGGTTACATGCAATCTGGATTTCATAATCAGATTCCAAAGATCAAGTACTCGTAATTAGAGTATATTACATTTTATAATGCTCATAATCAGATTACAGTTACTTTTTAATGGATTACATGATTACATATTATTCACACAATGGCAATAAATTATACATAATTTATTGATTCTTCCTTTTTGTCTTTTAAATTTTCCTTTCTAAAAATCCTACCATTTAGCTTTAACTATAATCAATTTGTCGTGTAAATACATTTGCAAGCCATGCTTTCCGAATTTGGGGGGAAAAAGCACCTCTCATGCAATTACAGTGCCTTGCGAAAGTATTCATACCCCTTCATTTCTATTACATTTTGTTATGTTGCTGCCTTAAGTTAAACTGCTTTAAATTACTTTTTTCCCCACATCAATCTACACTCCATACACCATAATGACAAAGCAAAAACAGAATTGTCACAACTTCGTAAATGTATTAAAAATAAAAAAACTGAAATAAGTTAATTGCATAAGTATTCACACCCTTAACTAAATATTTAGCTGAAGCACCTTTACAGTCTCAAGTCTTTTTTGTTTAATGCGACAAGCTTTGCTCATCAGCATTTTGCAATTATCTGCCATTCTTCACCTCGCCTCTCCACCTTTCAAGCTTTGTCAGGTTGGATGGGGGCAGATGCACATTTTCAGGTTTCTCCAGAAATATTTGATTGGGTTCAATCCCAGGCTGTGGCT
>NW_015649578.1:660007-666103 GCF_001515625.1 Sinocyclocheilus rhinocerous | reverse complement strand
AATATATCAAAACTTAATTTTTAATTAGTAATATGCATTGCTAAGGACTTAATTTGGTCAACTTTAAAGGCGATTTTCTCAATATTTCGATTTTTTTGCACCCTCAGATTCCAGATTTCCAAATAGTTGTATCTTGGCCAAATATTGTATATATTTGATATAAGATATAAATATCTTTTTTAAATTTGATAAAATATATAAATATAGATATAAATATATCCTATCCTAACAAACCATACATCAATGGAAAGCTTATTTATTCAGCTTTCAGATGATGTATAAATCTCAATAAAAAAAAAAGACCCTTATGACTGGTTTTGTGGTCCAGGGTCACAAATATGAAATAAATACTATCTCAGAAATTTAACAACGCATTTGCATGTTTACAGTTCGATGTTGCTTAACAGTCACATTGAAATGCAGGTAAACAAAGTAAATATTTCTATTTTTAGAGTTCAAGTGTTTAACTTATTTGACATTTTCCAGATTTAATTAATTATTAGCTTTTTATCAACTCACAAAGCCACTTGCAGTTCTTCCCAGTTTGGGAAACCCTAGATTAATCTAATGTTTAATGCATTTTATGATGTTAATATAAACTTTTTTTTTTTAAACATATTTTCTTTCTCTTTGCCTTTGTTTTTATCAATACGGTACGTTTAATAGTAAGTTTAAAACAAGTCTGATAAAAAAAAAGTAATCTAAAAAGTAGTCAGAATACATTACCTAAAATGAGCAACCTAGAAAACGTTACTTTTTCATCATGTAATCTGTAATCAGTAATGGACTACAATTCATAAGTAATCTACCAAGCTCTGGTTAAAGCGCATGTTAACGGGTCCTAATATTAATATCTCCCTTGGTCGCTTTAAATTCATAGAGTATTCGTTTTATATAGGCTAAAATAAAACAACAGATTGTAACACCAATATTAAAGTAATTGATAAGAAATATTAACATTAAACACATTTCAATCATTTAGATAAATGGCTACTTGTTACTACAGATAGCATATATATATATTTTTTTATAAATAAATAAATAAATACAGTAGGTGTTTGTTACCTGCAAACGTCACATTCTGCTTCTGGTTGCTCTTTCTTTTGGGGTGAGATCTTCTTTCGGGCTTTATGTCTCCGGCTGTTGATTTTAGTTAAAGTACCTTTCAGAGAGGCCGATGATAAGGTCCCAGACGCGAAACAATCCTTTTTCATGTACTCCAGAGATGACATGAGATTACCCTTGTATTTCACACCACATGCACTGAAGTCTCTTGAGTGAATATCCAAATCAAACGCTATAATATCATACTTGTCTGTCTTCTTTCCCCAGGAATAAGCTCATCGCGTGCGTCTCTGTTCGTCTTTGATGTGCAGTTTGATGCAGTATGTGACGTAGTTTTAATTGCAGGGTTAAAGTGAAGTGGTTGCTACAGACAAGAGAATATGTGATTCATTACACGTGTTTTATTTTTCTTACAGACGTGCACATTTTGTTTCTGCAATGGACATTATAATAATGTTATTCGTCTCTTTCATTCGTCAAATTATTCATCACTATCCGTTTCAACAACTGCAAACGGAAATATCATTCATAAACACCTATAACACGGAGGGGGAAAAAGATAGGCCGTTTTGCATCGGAAATGTTTTACATGCCGTGCAGCTTTCTGGACTAAAATAAAGGACTAAAATAGATATTAGGCTATTATGTGTTAGGCTAATAAAGCACTTGAACAATTTCGTTAATAAGACAGCAAAAGTGTAATATGCCATTCGTAATTAACTTGATAGCATATAATGCAACATGATTATGCTAGTAAAAGATTAACATTTATAGTTACAAATAATATGGTTAGTTATAGCAAGCAATTAATATGGTTAAAGTAAATTATTTATTTTTATTTCTAAGTAAAACAGTCGCTTAACTAAGATCTATTCAGGTCTTTATTTGCACGTGCAAAATACTATAAATTAACTGGATATGGACAATCTGGAAAATATTTCCTTTCACTTGAATTGCCTACTATAAATACGAAAGAGATCAAGTTTAAGAATTGAAAACCGAAATTGTAATATAACAAACAAAGGAAAATCCTTTAAGGCTAAGCACAAAACATGAAAATAAAAATACATGAATAAATTAATAATTTAAATTGACTCAATTATTGCACCACACACACACACGCTGTCTGTAATAATATCTAAAACTCTTGTTAATTGTTTACAAATATATGTTTTAGTATCCAAAAGTGTCAATATCATAAACATCCTACTTTAAAATCACGAATTGCTTTTCAGCAATGTTTTTGAGAGTATATTCAGTGAAATGTTTTCTCCACTGACAAACCGTAGTTTGGCATTTCTTGCGCACTGGAAAAAAAAAAAGAAGCAGACTCGCAGAAGGTGAGTGCAAATGAAACAAATGAAGCAGATCCAACAAGCCAAAAGAGAAACTGTGTCAAAGTGTAAAATTCAATAGAGCGCCGTCTAGTGGCTGACAGACAGTTGTAACCTTAACTACAGACTCCGGCACTACCATGCATGGTTTTTAATGATGTGGATGGATTGCACACAAATACATTTGAAGCAGAGTGAAAGGTAATGACGAAATTTTCAACTGTCATTTACTCTTTAATGTAATTTCTATAGAAGCGTGTATGTCATGCATTTTTAAATATATGTGTAACTGCACGTTTATGATGAAGATGTATATTGTTAATTCAAAATATTAACTTATTAACTTTAAATTAATATCAAATAAAACACTACAGTTTAAATTATAATCAAGTTCTTCACACTGCTTTAGTATGCTAGTCAATATATCAAATTAAGTGTACTTTAAAGGGATAGTTATCCCCCAAAAATAAAAATTCTGTCATCATGTACTCATTTGCTTCACTTACTCTTATTCTAAATATCTTCTTTTGTGTTCAGCAGAAGAAAGAGACTCATACAAGTTTGAAACAACTTGAGGACGAATAAATTATGGCAGCATTTGGGTGAACTATCCTTTTAAAGAATGGCAAAATATTATTAAAACAATGATTTAAAAATGCACTTTAAACTAAATATTTTAATTTGCTATTATAACAAAGCACATTTTCCTGTGTTAAAAAGTTCTTAAGTAGACTTTTATTTCATTAAGGTGATCTTATCTACAAGAACAGGTTTTTAAAAACACACTTTAAAGATTTTAAGGGGAGACACTGCAGGCAAAAACATTGTTTTTTCATGCACCTGTCAATTTTGAGATTTTGGGCTTTTTGGTTTTTCATAAAGTGTTTTTTCAGACTGAAAGAAAACATCCAAAAGTGTTTCTTTATCTATTTGTGTCAATAGATTTCAATTACAATACATATTTTTAAAGGCCGTTTTCTCAAAATGAGTTTTTTCTCCTACACTGAGCCATAAATCTCCACTTCAGTAGCTCTTAAAGGTGATTTTCTCAATATTTAGATTTTTTTGCACCAAAAAAAATGGACCTTTATGACTGGTTTTGTTGTCCAGGGTCACAAATGAGCTTTACGGGTCAGTTCTGCTATGCAGCACCTCTGTAACTCTGCAACACAAAGTAGAAGCATTTTTGTGAAGATTAAACCATATTTTCAAGCTCAGGCAACTTTATATTTTGCCTATTAAAAATGTGATGTTCTGCATAACAGGATTGACCCATATAACGACGCATTCATGGCTTTAGCTGATGGGTCAGCACTCTAATGCAGTTTATTGATTGAGATTCTTGTCAATTTCTGCCTTACCAGGGCGGCTCTAAAAATTGATCTTTCACACCCGGTCATTGCATTTATTGCACGCTGTGTTAAGTAGCTAGGACCTGGAAGAATGAAGTGACAATTGTTTCTTTCATTACTGCCTATAGTACCGAGACTGATACAGATTTACAACCGACTCTAAAAGGTACATGGGCACTTCATGTTATAACGCCACTGTGTTAAATAACAAAGTATAAAAAGAAGTGGTATTTATGAAAAAAGTGGGGAAAAAATCATTAATGGTGGATAATTTTGGCAGTGTTCACTCAAAAACTGAGATGCATCAACTCAGATCAATGAGGCCTACGACCAGTCAGTTCAAAAAAGAAAAATACAAAACCTGTGCTAACTGAAAGATAACAAGTTGATAAAAAGATTGAATCCAATATTTGGTAATAATACAGAATAATGAGAAATTTTCAAGCAATTATTATATATTTTTTTTGCTGGTTGGTCATTTTTTACTAGGAAAACATTGGGGAAAATATCTCTAAGAAAGTACAAAAATATCACTTGTTTGGGAAAGCTGTTAGACTTTGTGTGAACTAAATGAGTTTTAGTCCAATGCAATAACATTAACTAACTTTTTTGGGGGCAAATCCTCTCTGGGTGACAACATGAGGGTTAAAGTGATGATTCACCCCCCAAAAAAGCGATTTACTCACCCTTATGTCATTCCAAACCCATATGACTTTCTTCCTTCTGTAGAACACACGATGCTTTCTGATGGCATTGTACATAAACACACGCTTACATAACATTGATCAATCCTCTACAGTTATAATGGACAGTGAATCAGATCCTAGTTGGCACTGAGCTGTCAAAACGATCCTCTCTGGTGGTACAGATCAATCTCCAACAAATCATTATGTACATATTGTTTATTTATTGTTATGGCATGACTATGCTGCACAAAGGCATATAGTTTGTCCATTCTGCACATCAATAATTTAACTTTTGCAAAGTGAGTGGACCCTCGCACATACATACTGATACAAACACTTCCTGGGAAACATTTATATGATAATGTTTTAATACCTCGCTCGCACTGATTAACACTAAACGCAAACAATTGAAACCATTACTGATATACTGAAAAAGAGGTGCAATTTGTTGATTTATTTTTTTTATTAAAATGTTTTTAAAAGTCATTTAAATTATATTGTAAAATAAAATGAACAAAAAAATCATTTATTAAAAATATTACCAAATGAGATTCCATATTTAATAGTCTTAAAGGAAGGCTCTCGCTCACCAAGGTTGCATTTATTTGATCAAAAAATACTATTGTGAAATATTATTACAATTTAAAATAACTTTTCTATTTGACTATATTAAAAACTATGATGAATTTTTTTCAGGATTCTTTGATAAATAAAAAAGTTCAAAAGAACAGCTTTTATTTTAAATAGAATTTTTTTACTGTCACTTTCGGTCAATTTAATGCATCCTTGCTGAATAAAAGTATTAACCTCTGTAAAAATAAAAAAAGGGAAGACAAAAAAAATCACTGACCGAAATCAGCCACTCACATCTAAATTTGATCCATCCAATCAATTTGCACTTTACACAGATCATTTACATTTGCTTTGATCATCATGTACCCACCTTCTATGACTTTTCCCTGTGGAACACAAACAGTTATTCTCATAACATCAAAGCTTCTCTTATACATACAATGAAAATGCATCCTGATCATTGTCGAGTTCAGCTGTAATTTTGTTTGGTTTAAAAAAAACATCACGTTCAAACAGGATGTGAACCCATATCCCCTTGCATGCTAAATAAAAACCACAGGACTAACACATTCTAAGCTCTATGACTTTCTTCTATACTGGATTTGTTTCTTACAAACATGCACCTTTTCACTTCACAAGATGTTAATTGATGGACTGGAGTGGTGTGGATTACTTGTGGATTATTGTGATGTTTTTATCAGCTGTTTGGACTCTCATTCTGACGGCACCCATTCACTGCAGAGGACTGGTGAGCAAGTGGCATAAATTTCTCCAAATCTGTTCCAATGAAGAAACAAACTCCTCTAAATCTTGGATGCCCTGAGGGTGAGTAAACTATTTCTTTAAAGGGGTCATATGATGCTTCTAAAAAGAACATTATTTTGTGTATTTGGTGTAATGAAATGTGTTTATGCGGTTTAAGGTTAAAAAAACATTATTTTCCATATACTGTACATTATTGTTTCTCCTCTATGCCCCGCCTTTCTGAAACGCGTCGATTTTTACAAAGCTCATCGGTCTGAAAAGCGAGGTGTGCTCTGATTGGCCAGCTATCCAGTGCGTTATGATTGGCCGAATACCTCAAGC
>NW_015649578.1:645609-645810 GCF_001515625.1 Sinocyclocheilus rhinocerous | reverse complement strand
ATTTGGATTTTTTTGCACCCTCAGATTCCAGATTTTCAAATAGTTGTATCTCGACCAGATATTGTCCTATCTACCTAACAAACCTAACAAACCATACATCAATGGAAAGCTTATTTATTCAGCTTTCAGATGATGTATAAATCAAAAAAGACCGACCCTTATGACTGGTTTTGTGGTCCAGGGTCACATTTGGCTCTAGAT
>NW_015649578.1:642255-645518 GCF_001515625.1 Sinocyclocheilus rhinocerous | reverse complement strand
TGACATTTTCCAGATTTAATTAATTATTAGCTTTTTATCAACTCACAAAGCCCCTTGCAGTTCTTCCCAGTTTGGGAAACCCTAGATTAATCTAATGTTTAATGCATTTTATGATGTTAATATAAACTTTTTTTTTTTTTTTTTTACATATTTTCTTTCTCTTTGCCTTTTTTTTATCAATACGGTACGTTTAATAGTAAGTTTAAAACAAGTCTGATAAAAAAAAGTAATCTAAAAAGTAGTCAGAATACATTACCTAAAATGAGCAACCTAGAAAACGTTACTTTTTCATCATGTAATCTGTAATCAGTAATGGACTACAATTCATAAGTAATCTACCAAGCTCTGGTTAAAGCGCATGTTAACGGGTCCTAATATTAATATCTCCCTTGGTCGCTTTAAATTCATAGAGTATTCGTTTTATATAGGCTAAAATAAAACAACAGATTGTAACACCAATATTAAAGTAATTGATAAGAAATATTAACATTAAACACATTTCAATCATTTAGATAAATGGCTACTTGTTACTACAGATAGCATATATATATATTTTTTATAAATAAATAAATACAGTAGGTGTTTGTTACCTGCAAACGTCACATTCTGCTTCTGGTTGCTCTTTCTTTTGGGGTGAGATCTTCTTTCGGGCTTTATGTCTCCGGCTGTTGATTTTAGTTAAAGTACCTTTCAGAGAGGCCGATGATAAGGTCCCAGACGCGAAACAATCCTTTTTCATGTACTCCAGAGATGACATGAGATTACCCTTGTATTTCACACCACATGCACTGAAGTCTCTTGAGTGAATATCCAAATCAAACGCTATAATATCATACTTGTCTGTCTTCTTTTCCCAGGAATAAGCTCATCGCGTGCGTCTCTGTTCGTCTTTGATGTGCAGTTTGATGCAGTATGTGACGTAGTTTTAATTGCAGGGTTAAAGTGAAGTGGTTGCTACAGACAAGAGAATATGTGATTCATTACACGTGTTTTATTTTTCTTACAGACGTGCACATTTTGTTTCTGCAATGGACATTATAATAATGTTATTCGTCTCTTTCATTCGTCAAATTATTCATCACTATCCGTTTCAACAACTGCAAACGGAAATATCATTCATAAACACCTATAACACGGAGGGGGAAAAAGATAGGCCGTTTTGCATCGGAAATGTTTTACATGCCGTGCAGCTTTCTGGACTAAAATAAAGGACTAAAATAGATATTAGGCTATTATGTGTTAGGCTAATAAAGCACTTGAACAATTTCGTTAATAAGACAGCAAAAGTGTAATATGCCATTCGTAATTAACTTGATAGCATATAATGCAACATGATTATGCTAGTAAAAGATTAACATTTATAGTTACAAATAATATGGTTAGTTATAGCAAGCAATTAATATGGTTAAAGTAAATTATTTATTTTTATTTCTAAGTAAAACAGTCGCTTAACTAAGATCTATTCAGGTCTTTATTTGCACGTGCAAAATACTATAAATTAACTGGATATGGACAATCTGGAAAATATTTCCTTTCACTTGAATTGCCTACTATAAATACGAAAGAGATCAAGTTTAAGAATTGAAAACCGAAATTGTAATATAACAAACAAAGGAAAATCCTTTAAGGCTAAGCACAAAACATGAAAATAAAAATACATGAATAAATTAATAATTTAAATTGACTCAATTATTGCACCACACACACACACGCTGTCTGTAATAATATCTAAAACTCTTGTTAATTGTTTACAAATATATGTTTTAGTATCCAAAAGTGTCAATATCATAAACATCCTACTTTAAAATCACGAATTGCTTTTCAGCAATGTTTTTGAGAGTATATTCAGTGAAATGTTTTCTCCACTGACAAACCGTAGTTTGGCATTTCTTGCGCACTGGAAAAAAAAAAGAAGCAGACTCGCAGAAGGTGAGTGCAAATGAAACAAATGAAGCAGATCCAACAAGCCAAAAGAGAAACTGTGTCAAAGTGTAAAATTCAATAGAGCGCCGTCTAGTGGCTGACAGACAGTTGTAACCTTAACTACAGACTCCGGCACTACCATGCATGGTTTTTAATGATGTGGATGGATTGCACACAAATACATTTGAAGCAGAGTGAAAGGTAATGACGAAATTTTCAACTGTCATTTACTCTTTAATGTAATTTCTATAGAAGCGTGTATGTCATGCATTTTTAAATATATGTGTAACTGCACGTTTATGATGAAGATGTATATTGTTAATTCAAAATATTAACTTATTAACTTTAAATTAATATCAAATAAAACACTACAGTTTAAATTATAATCAAGTTCTTCACACTGCTTTAGTATGCTAGTCAATATATCAAATTAAGTGTACTTTAAAGGGATAGTTATCCCCCAAAAATAAAAATTCTGTCATCATGTACTCATTTGCTTCACTTACTCTTATTCAAAATATCTTCTTTTGTGTTCAGCAGAAGAAAGAGACTCATACAAGTTTGAAACAACTTGAGGACGAATAAATTATGGCAGCATTTGGGTGAACTATCCTTTTAAAGAATGGCAAAATATTATTAAAACAATGATTTAAAAATGCACTTTAAACTAAATATTTTAATTTGCTATTATAACAAAGCACATTTTCCTGTGTTAAAAAGTTCTTAAGTAGACTTTTATTTCATTAAGGTGATCTTATCTACAAGAACAGGTTTTTAAAAACACACTTTAAAGATTTTAAGGGGAGACACTGCAGGCAAAAACATTGTTTTTTCATGCACCTGTCAATTTTGAGATTTTGGGCTTTTTGGTTTTTCATAAAGTGTTTTTTCAGACTGAAAGAAAACATCCAAAAGTGTTTCTTTATCTATTTGTGTCAATAGATTTCAATTACAATACATATTTTTAAAGGCCGTTTTCTCAAAATGAGTTTTTTCTCCTACACTGAGCCATACATCTCCACTTCAGTAGCACTTACACACACCAAACTTTACATTTTTATTCCTGTCTATATTCTGAAGGTTTTTACAGAGGGATTTGTTCATATATAATGTTCTTGATTATATACAACATTTTATTCCCCCAAAAATGTTGAAAATATATTGTTTTCTGGCTGTTAAAAGTATTTTCTGAATTATGGAGTGACAAAAAGAGATCCCTCTGTAAAAACATTTGACTCTAATATGTCAAAAAAATTAAACAAGAATTTTGAAACTGACTTCATCCAGTCTTCAGATTTTTGTACTAGAAATGTATGCAAATTAGCGCATATTTCATTAAA
>NW_015649578.1:640923-641314 GCF_001515625.1 Sinocyclocheilus rhinocerous | reverse complement strand
CTAGAAATGTATGCAAATTTGCGCATATTTCATTAAATAATGGATCATTTGCATATTTAAACATAACATTTTAGAAAACGTCTCGGGTTACTTGTGTAACCCATGTTCTCTGAATAGGGAACGAGACGCTGCGTTGCTATGACGCATTGGGAACATCCTAGGCGTGCCGATTGTCTGAAGCCCGTATAGAATCATGCCAATCCATTGGCTGATGGCGCGGGCGCCGCCCCACGCTCTTGCGTCACCGTCCTTATACTTATACCGCCATCTTGCTCCTCAGATTTCTCTGCCGAAAAAGACCTCTTGTCGGCAGCGCGAGGAGCTTGACAGCAGGCGCAGCATCTCGTTCCCTATTCAGAGAACATGGGTTACACAAGTAACCCGAGACGTT
>NW_015649578.1:637901-640556 GCF_001515625.1 Sinocyclocheilus rhinocerous | reverse complement strand
AGATTTTGGGCTTTTTGGTTTTTCATAAAGTGTTTTTTCAGACTAGTGGAAAGAAAACATCCAAAAGACACTGTTAAGTGCTTATTTTATAGCACTTTATCTATTTGTGTCAATAGATTTCAATTACAATACATATTTTTAAAGGCCGTTTTCTCAAAATGAGTTTTTTCTCCTACACTGAGCCATACATCTCCACTTCAGTAGCACTTACACACACCAAACTTTACATTTTTATTCCTGTCTATATTCTGAAGGTTTTTACAGAGGGATTTGTTCATATATAATTTTCTTGATTATATACAACATTTTATTCCCCCAAAAATGTTGAAAATATATTGTTTTCTGGCTGTTAAAAGTATTTTCTGAATTATGGAGTGACAAAAAGAGATCCCTCTGTAAAAACATTTGACTCTAATATGTCAAAAAAATTAAACAAGAATTTTGAAACTGACTTCATCCAGTCTTCAGATTTTTGTACTAGAAATGTATGCAAATTTGCGCATATTTCATTAAATAATGGATCATTTGCATATTTAAACATAACATTTTAGAAAACGTCTCGGGTTACTTGTGTAACCCATGTTCTCTGAATAGGGAACGAGACGCTGCGTTGCTATGACGCATTGGGAACATCCTAGGCGTGCCGATTGTCTGAAGCCCGTATAGAATCATGCCAATCCCTTGATGGGGCCGCCCTCATTCTGACCCTCTCTCTAGAATGACTTGTTCCCTTTCATAGGTTCACTCGATGCTGTGTAGCTATGACGCAATGGGAATGTCCTCTGGGTGGGCCGCGTCTCGGAAGCCCTTATAGAATCATGCCAATCCATTGGCTGATGGCGCGGGCGCCGCCCCACGCTCTTGCGTCACCGTCCTTATACTGGCATACGCGCCATCTTGCTCCTCAGATTTCTCTGCCGAAAAAGACCTCTTGTCGGCAGCGCGAGGAGCTTGACAGCAGGCGCAGCATCTCGTTCCCTATTCAGAGAACATGGGTTACACAAGTAACCCGAGACGTTCTCTTTCATAGGTTCACTCAACGCTGCATCGCTATGACGCATTGGGAACAATATACCAAACACGTCAAGCTAAAGCGCTGCCGTATCTGGCCCAATGAAGAACCAGATTGTCTCCCCGGCTGGTTCAGGCGGACAAAACCCAGGAACCAGGAGCCGTGTCAAGATCCAAATTATAGAACCTGATAAAAGTGTATGGAGAGGACCATCCTGCCGCTACACAAATATCTTCTAGAGGGACTCCCCTAAAAAGAGCTTGAGAGGAATCCACAGCCCTGGTGGAATGCACCCGAACGCTGAGATGTGAAGAAAGACCACGCACCTCGTATGCTAGCGAAATAGCGTCCCTAACCCAGTGTGAAATTCTATGCTTTGATGCGGCAAGCCCACGGCGACCAGCACCAAAGCATTTCCTCCACTGGCTAGAACGATCCACATAGAGCTTCAAAGCTCGGACAGGGCAGAGCATGTGAAGTCTCTCATCCTCCCCTGAAGCAAAAGGAGGAGGATGGAAAGAGTGAAGGGTCACCAACTGAGAGTGAAAAGATGCAGACAAAACCTTGGGAACATATCCTGGTGTGGGTCGTAAGGTTACTTTAACCAGACCCGGGGCGAAGTCCATACACACCTCGCTGACCGAGAGAGCTTGCAAATCCCCAACTCGTTTCAACGAAGTTAGCGTCAACAAAAAACAACCTTGAGAATCAGAATCCGTTCTGGAGCTGACTCCAAGGGCTCAAAAGGAGCTTCCATTAAGCCCTCCAGGACAACTGATAAGTCCCAAGAAGGAACTCCAAGGGGGCGTGCTGGTCTCAGACACCGAACTCCACGCATAAACGCTGAGACCAACCGATGTCTCCCCAGGGGAATGTCATTCCAACTCTCTCCGTGCGGCGATGGCCGCAACATAAACTCTCAGGGTAGTAACCGCCGCCCCTGCCACAAGTTTCTCTTGTAGGAACTCCAGTACTGAACCTGTAGGGCAGCTGACTGGGTCCACTGCATGAGTTAAGCACCATGACTAAAAAACCTTCCACTTGGAGGAATACAGCCTCCTCGTGGAAAGGGCTCTGGCATTAGCAATAGTCTCCTGAACATCGGCAGGAAGACTAGAAGTCAAAGCTGGTGGATCTTCCAGATCTCGGGTTGAGGGTGCCAGATCTTGCCTTGAAGCTGAGACAGCAAATCTCTTCTGATTGGAATCTCCCACGGAGATTGATCCAGAAGAGAAATCAGCTCCGAGAACCATGTCTGGGATGGCCAGAATGGGGCCACTAGCAGGAGACGGACCCTTCATTCTGAGGCCAAGAGACCGCATGTGGCGGAGGACATCCCTGTGGTGACTCACTAATTACCTGGAATGGGCCAAAATGAGCCAATCATCCAGGTAATTGAGTATTCGGATGCCCTGGAGCCTCAATGGGGCCAAAGCAGCATCCATACACTTTGTGAATGTCCTTGGTGCCAAGGCTAGGCCAAAGGGAAGAACCTTGTATTGGTAAGCCTTTCCCCCAAAGGTGAACCTGAGGAACTTCCTGTGTCGCCGAATGACCTGAATATGGAAATAGGCATCCTTCAGGTCGACGGTGACAAACCAGTCTCCCCCTCGAATCTGAGACATAATAGCCTTCAGCGTAAG
>NW_015649578.1:630842-636436 GCF_001515625.1 Sinocyclocheilus rhinocerous | reverse complement strand
CCCAGGGGAACCAGGGGAATGTCATTCCAACTCTCTCCGTGCGGCGATGGCCGCAACATAAACTCTCAGGGCCGCCCCTGCCGCCCCTGCCACAAGTTTTTCTTGTAGGAACTCCAGTACTGAACCTATAGGGCAGTTGACTGGGTCCACTGCATGAGCTAAGCACCATGACTCAAAAACCTTCCACTTGGAGGAATACAGCCTCCTCGTGGAAAGGGCTCTGGCACTAGCAATAGTCTCCTGAACATCGGCAGGAAGACTAGAAGTCAAAGCTGGTGGCCTTTAATGGGCCATACCTACAGCTTCCAGATCTCGGGTTGAGGGTGACAGATCTTGCCTTGAAGCTGAGACAGCAAATCTCTTCTGATTGGAATCTCCCACGGAGAGCGATCCAGAAGAGAAATCAGCTCCGAGAACCACGTCTGGGACGGCCAGAATGGGGCCACTAGCAGGAGACGGACCCCGCTCTCCCTCACTCCGCACAGTACTGCCGGAATCAGCTTGACAGGCAGAGTCCAGGTAATTGAGTATACGGATGCCCTGGAGCCTCAATGGGGCCAAAGCAGCATCCATACACTTTGTGAATGTCCTTGGTGCCAAGGCTAGGCCAAAGGGAAGAACCTTGTATTGGTAAGCCTTTCCCCCAAAGGTGAACCTGAGGAACTTCCTGTGTCGCCGAATGACCTGAATATGGAAATAGGCATCCTTCAGGTCGACGGTGACAAACCAGTCTCCCCCTCGAATCTGAGACATAATAGCCTTCAGCGTAAGCATCTTGAACTTCAGTCGGCGAAGATCTAGAATAGGACGTAGGCCGCCGTCCTTCTTTGGGACGAGAAAATAGCGACTGAAAAAGCCGCGTTCCACTTCTGCTGGAGGAACCTCCTCTATCGCCCCCTTGAGGAGAAGGGAAGATAGTTCCTGCTGTAGCACAGAAGCCTCTAAGGCGCTGCCCACTACAGTCAGGTGAACCCCATCGAAGCGAGGGGGGTTGCGACCGAATTGAAGTGTGTAACCGAACTGAACAGTGCAGAGAACCCAGGGCAATGCTCCTGGTAGATGCTTCCATTCGTGAAAGAATTGCGATAGAGGTAGCAGAATGTTGCAGTCTGTTTGAGGACATACCTGTGTTGGGGTTTTGCCGACATGGTCCGGAGGGGGAGACATCGTCAACCACGAAGGAGGGCCCTTGGCGTCCTGACGCGGGAAGAGGGAGTCTACAGGAACCAATGCAGGTGGTACAGGGTCTGCTGGCACTGGGAGAGGACCGCATGTGTCTCCTATAATGTGAGCAGCAGGTGACAAAGGAACAGATGGTAGGAGGAGAAAGTCTGGTGCGTCTCCCATCCCCAATGTCGAAAGAGAGAGAGGTCGAACGGTTGCTGCACACCAAAACGCGCTGGGCGGCGGATGTGACAGAACTGAATGAGGGGAGCATTTTAGAAGTGGGCAGAAACGTTTGCACGGTCTTGCCCAGCCTCGTAAGGTGGGGGAAGCTCCCCTCTTCCTGACACGAGAGTCAGGAGCGACTTGATGGAGCTGAAGCAGCGGGTCTGTCAGACCGCTTCAGCTCAATCCACCTGCGAGGTCGCCGATGGGGCAATGGGCGGCCTCGGGCTCCCCAGACCGTGGGTGGTGGGGGATGACCCGGGTCGCTGCTCCTACTGGCGGTCTCCTTCCTGGGCAAGGAGCGCTCTCTGGGCCAGGAGGGATTAGGGGGCTCCCGTGCCCTTCTGGGCATAAACTGCCTGAGGGCCGCTGACTGGGATTTGGCTGCCTGAAATTGATCAACCACAGCGTTGACTGCCTCCTCAAATAGCCCAGACTGGGAGATGGGGGCGTCAAGGAGAAAAACGTTCTCCTTCTCACGGATCTCTGTGAGATTAAGCCATAGGTGGCGCTCTGTAGCCACCGAACCCGCCATAGAGCGCCCTATAGCGCGCGCGGTGTGCTTGGTGGCTTTCAGGGCCAAGTCTGTGGCTCTGCCGAGCTCCTTGACCGCCTCTGGGTTCAAACCGCCCCCTTCGTCCATCTCCTTAAGGACATCCACTTGGTAGGCTTGGAGAATGGCCATAGTATGAAGGGCAATGCCTGCCTGACCAGCTGCCATATAGGACTTTCCGATAAGGGCGGAAGTGTTCCTACATGGTTTAGTCGGAAGGAGGGGGCGGGACTTCCAGGAAGAAGCCGAAGATAGCGAGAGGTGCATAGCTAGCATATCCTCGATCGCCGGGATGGTGGTATAGCCCTGCTCCACAGAACCCACTAGGTTGGTGAAGTCAGCGGCTGCCACGTTAGTAAGGCGGGAGGAGAATGGCTGCTCGTACCAGTAGACTATAAATGTAACTAACGACAACATAACTCCTCCATTAACAGATATAAGAAAATAAGTCTTATTAGTAAATAAGTAGCTTATATGCCGCTGTTGTTTTGACTTGTTGAAAACAACTGTTTTAAAATAATGTAGGCTACAAAAGTTTGGCAGTGCTTACAATCAGGTGTGTCTGTTTGGGTTGGAGCTAAACTCTGCAGAAAGTGGACCTAAAGGGCCAGAGCTGAGAACCCCTGAGATAAGGTAAAACGGTGGAAACTATTAATAGACCAAATAGACCAAAGCAGTAACTGGTTTAGAGACTAGCAATTAAACATTTTTGTGTTATTGTCAACTAAAAACAGCTGATTCATTCAGAAATGAATGAAGTGACTGTGGCTGCATGAAGTATTAGGCCATCCGGGTATTTATTTATTTTTTATAAATTTGAGTATGGCTTATTCTTTTAAATTTTATATTAATAAACATTTTATATATTCTGCAAAACTTAGATGACAGCTGGGACCCATTTTCATTTATTTCCCTTAAATGAAGAGAAATACAGGATGATGATGCTTGATATAAAATATATTATTAAGGGCATTATTATTAAGAGCTAAACTCATATGCAGATATTGTAAATCAGCGTTGTAATTTTTTGGTAACACTTTATTTTAAGGGCCAATTCTCACTATTAACTAGTTGCTTATTAGCATGCATATTACTGGCATGTTTACATAAAACACCTTGCATACTCATTGACACAAACATCTACAGTACATTAACCCAATGAATAAGAAAAACAGCATTCATATAAAAAGCACACAGGTTTTTATTGCATATCAATTTCATGTATAAATTCTTCATAGCATTGGAAAGATTACATTTGGTATACATATCTATTCTACAGAATTAACATCAGAATCATGTCTTTTCCATGAAATTGCTCTAAAGTACATCTTCAGTAATCACAAGCATCAAAAAGAACTTCAGAATTTTCAGTATTATTCTACAATCCTTAAATTTTGCCATTATTTCTCTCCCACAAGCATATTGTTCAGTTCAATAACCATCTGCCCATAGTATTTAAGGCAGTAACAGGACTTAAAGTCAAACCTACTAACCTAACCACATGTACAATAAGTGCATCTACAAATTCATTTTTTTTTTTTCTTTTTAATTTAAGATACACATTTCACAAATGGACACCATTATGACCTCTAAACACGAGTCATGCACAATAGTTTTAATAAACATAACAGAAGCAATATACAACTCATATCCAAATGAAACAAGCACCATCTATTTTCAAACCCATGTTCAAAATGAATTTTCTGACATATCAATGTCATTTATTTATTTTTTGGAAATACTATACACTTTTTTTTTTTTTTAGAGAAACCACATTATCTATGGTTTTTGAAATGATACGTTTGTTTGCAATGTAACAGTGGGCCAAGGACAGTATGCATTGTTCATATTTTGACCATTTTTCCAAGATGATTTTAACAGTGTGGGTCAATTTCTTCACCTACAGCGCTTGCTAAGTACAGTAGTATGTGACATGACTTCTCCATACTCCCATTGCATCCCCAGCAATCCTATGCATCAAACAGGCTTTTTACTCAAGGGTTTGAGTAAATGAGATAGTGAGGAGATAGGTAAGATTACACGGTGCGCCACCTGGTAGTATATTGAAATAAGACACTGCTGCATGTTTTTACACAGCGTTATCAAAGCAGATTGATTCCCTGTGAAAGGCCAGTCAAGTCCATCTCACTTGGTTTGTGTTCGCAGTGAAAACAGAATAATCCACGTTCAAAACCGGCAAGTTCTTCTAACAATGCTTGAATGTTCTTTGCTTTTGTATTTAAAAGCATCTGATAAAAATGCCTGTTTGACCCAAGAGTTAAAGTGCTTGTTAAAACCAGCCTTGCTTAGAAAAATTCATTAAAATCAGTACTAAGAAAAGAGCTAAAATGTAAAGTATGAACTAGGCAGACAGGGGTGCGCTCAATTGAAGTGCAGATTCCAGAGAGTCTTTAAACATCCAAAAAGAAGCGAGGAGAGTATGAATTCCTGACCAAAAAGACATTCAATCGAGAGAAGTTAAGTTTGACTCATAACCTACATATTAAATCTACTCTACACATTCATGATATTCATTCAGCTGTTTACGATTCATTCGCTGGCTTCACAGTTCAGGAGTTGGATGAGGACTCACATGTGTTTTCATGGATTTGGGCATCACTCAGAAACCTCTACACTCTTGTGAACGTTAAATGATATTAAGTATTTGAATTATGTAGAATCTGACATGATATTTAGGACTAGCTAATTGAAAACATGCGATTTGAAACCAGAGATATACTGTCAATCCATTTTCTTCATGAAGATGTTTGACTATGAGTGATAAAATGTGTAAAAATATCAACATATAATGCCCCTCTATTGAGTTACCTGGTATTTTAGTCAAAAATAGTTAATTTTTTTTTGTTTATTTGTTTTTAAATTTTTTTTCTTAAATCACGCAGTGCCTACTTTTCTAAATGGTTGAACAGATGCATCTTAAACCAGACTTCATGATTATGTGCTCATAATATAAACACACTATTTTGGAATTCAGATTTTGGCAACTTGCATCTCTACGATATGGAAGCCCGTTTCCGCCACTGAATAAAAAATAAAAAAGGTAATTGCGACTTTTTATCTCACAATTCAGATTTTTTTTCTCATAATTGCATGATACAAACTCGCAATTGCGAGTTAAAAAATTATAATTGTGAGATATAAACTCGCAATTCTGAGAACATATCAGTCTATTGCGTGATATAAACTCGCAATTGCGAGACATAAAGTCGTAATTCTGAGATATAAAGTCAGAATTGCGAGATATAAAGTCAGAATTGCGAGATATAAAGTCAGAATTGCGAGATAAAAACTCGCAATTGCGAGAAAAAAAGTCAGAATTGCGAGTTTTTATCTCGTTTTTATCTCGCTTATATCTCGCAATTGTGACTTTATATCTTGCAATTCTGTGAAAAAAAGTCCGAATTGTGAGATAAAAAGTCGCAATAACCTATTTTAAATTTTTTTTATTTAGTGGTGGAAACGGGCTTCCATACTATGAAGAGCTTGAACAATTCTGAATTTCCATCATATTACAGTAATTTCATTCCTTCAAACGAGTGGGAGAATAATTTTTTTCTTCATTTTTTTCAATAATAATAAAAAAAAAATCTAAATAAATAAATGACAGACACTCATCAATGTAAGTAGCAAC
>NW_015649578.1:627706-630310 GCF_001515625.1 Sinocyclocheilus rhinocerous | reverse complement strand
ACCACTTGGGAAAGAAATGATTGTCAAAGAAAAGGGGGTTTTGGCACACAACACTCTCTGCTACCAACGGTTAACTCAGTCTGTCCATCATACAACAATATTGTACAAATTTGGTCCTTCACTAAAGAATTATATTAACATTTAAGCACAGATGTGCTCAAAAAGAAACAATACTGTTTACTGAAGAACAAATCACATAGAAAAAACATCATAATGTTACTGAATGCAAGAAAAAGAAAAGATTTCCAATTGCCCCACTGGAGAATAATTTAACTCTTAAAAACAAACTTTCAGTTGGGAATAAAGGTTGTATACAGCTAAAACACTTAGCATAACAACAATAATTACAATGACCGTGATGCTATACACATGAACAACCGCGCTGAGTGATTTATCGTATGAAGATCCGGCTGGGGACGAGACAAAATCACACAGCCAAACACAAATCTCCCAGCATTTACTTTTTGAGACAGTGGCTTACAAACTGCTTGGATATTAATGAATTCCAGGAAATTTGACATGCAAAAAGCACTTCAACACACTCCTGTCAGCTCTTTTGCTCATTGTCGGCTAGGTGACACAACTGCAAATGTGACGCATAAATCATGCTTTGCACATTTTCAGATTCATTTTCAAAGGCGGAAATGAGTAAACGTGTTGACTGAGGAGGGTTTAGTGATTTGTTAGAGTTGTGGCTGTGATGTTAACCCTGATTTAACACCATTCTTCTCTCATCATTAGTCACTGCGCAGAGTGGGTGTAATGGAAAGTTAACTTGTCTGCTTTCTTTACCTTAAGATTTGTGCTCTGACTCAGTGTCAGCATGCTAGTTGTGGGCTAGACTTAATTGCTTCTACTGCCATTGGAAATCAACGTTGATGTCTACTATAATGATCTACTGTAAGACTCAGGCTGTGAGTTAATAGAAAGGACACCTTGGTACAGTGCTGTAGAAGATCAGCGTGCGAATGGAATGCTGAGTAGAAACGGTTCAAATCTCCAGTTGAAGAAACACTCAACTACTCTGTCCACTCAAGCCTTCCTGGGCTTCTCCGAGAACATGTTAAAAACCCCTTGAGAGCAGTCTCTATGAAATGCATATCATTGAAAATGAGGTGGAGAGGTGATTTCAGAGTCATTCGAATGCATCGCTCCCTCTTGAATCAGCAGAGAACATCACTATAGTGGCTAGTTGCAGAAAGGAAAGATGCTGTAGGGCTGGGATTCGGTGAGTTCACTCGTGTTTTTATGCTGTGTAATAAAACTCTCCCGTCTGTGATTGGTTCCTGTGTCTGTTTCACTCAACAGTACGTTCTCCTCCTCGCGTTCTCATAGTGGTGGTTCATCTACTGTGGCATTGCTGGTCTTCACGAGCTCTTTTTGACGCATCTTCATGTTGGTCTCTTGCCCTCTCCTCCTTTCTCCCTCCATCTCTCGTTTGTCTTGTTGGTGTTCTCAGATGTTGTTGAGGGGGTGAAAGGAGCTCGTCTCCGACGGCCCTCCTCCTATGTTGAGCCAGGCATCCAAGGAGTTCTGGGAGGATGAATGCAGATTGGTGTTCTCAGACAGAGAGAGCATCATTGCATAAGCCTGGATGGAGAAAAGGAAGACAGTTCAATCGCAAAGCCCAAACAGTCATCATCTGTTAATTAGGGTTTGTGCTTTTCAGAAGCTAGCATGTACTGTACTCATAAATAGACAGTTTATCAGTCATTATTTACTCGTTCCAACTCCACATGCATGTTATTTTGAGCGGCTTATTCAATGCTCAACAGAAAACAAAATAAAACTGCATTTGGATTTAGAAACAATGTAAAATAAACTAGTAATTATTTAATAGCAAGTGGATATGAATTCTTAAAACATAATGAGGGATTCAAAAGCAGACATTGTCCTGTCGATACACAATATTAAAAGACAACCATTAACTGGTATATCAGTCTAACATTATTCTTACATATAAGACATGTAACGAGTCCACATGAAATGTTGAGACCAGAAGACAGTTTAAAGTTATAAATGTGACCCTGGACCACAAAACCAGTCTTAAGTCGCTGAGGTATATTTGTAACAATAGCCAAAAATACATTGTATGGGTCAAAATTATAGATTTTTCTTTTATGCCCAAAATCATTAGGATATTAAGTAAAGATCATTTTGTAAATGTCCTACTGTAAATATATTAAAACTTCATTTTTGATTAGTAATATGCATTGCTAAGAACTTCGTTTGGACAACTTTAAAGGCGGTTTTCTCAATATTTAGATTTTTTTTTGCACCCTCAGATTCCAGATTTTCAAATAGTTGTATCTCGACCAAATATTGTCCTATCCTAACAAACCATACATCAATGATCAGCTTATTTATTCAGCTTTCAGATGATGTATAAATCTCAATTTCGAAAAATTTGACCTTTATGACTGATTTTGTGGTCCAGGGTCACAAATAAGCATCATGGATTAGAAAAGAGAGATTTTTAGGAGTGTGAGCATCTACACGAGCATGTCTCAGAGTCTGTGTTTGTGTGCGTCTGACAGGTTTCAGTAAGCTGGCCAGCGTGCCGTCCGGTGGTGCTGGTGCTGCATCCAGTGCTGTTGCCCCGAC
>NW_015649578.1:619700-627420 GCF_001515625.1 Sinocyclocheilus rhinocerous | reverse complement strand
CAATGATTAGGTAGAAAGAAAGCTGCAGTTTTATTAACATTTTCCCCACATCAATTATTGCAGGAATTCCCAACCTTTTCATTCAAAAATTGTAAATTTCTACAAAAAAGTACCTTCCCATAAATATAATACATTTTATTTTAGCATAATTTCTGCATGCATAATAACAGATTGCTATTTTAGTGTGTACATATTTTAGTGTCTGTGTATATAAATACACTAAAATAACTAAATCTATTATTGTTCATTATAGTATACTTAAACTATACTTGTTCTCAAAATATGCCATTTTATTTTATTTTGTCTTTTGTAAAGACAAAACTAAAAATAACTCCCCCCAATATGTGTCCATATTCATAAGATGGTCTTCGACTGTCTTTCCTTCTCTTGACGTTTGCGTGACTACGTACAGCAGATGTGGGCTCATGGCATAGTAGCAGCTCTCTGGAGCAGGTACATTCACATACCTGTGTTTTAGCCTGCCTGAAAAGTGTTTCTTTCAGCGCCTCCGACTCTACCGAGGTGCTAAAAATGTCTTTAATGTCATAGGGCTCCTCGCCAGCCTTATGGAACTCCAGGCCTTTGGGGAAACCAGGCAGAGGATCCAGATCTAACAGGCCTGCATCCTCCTCAATACACCTGTACCGGAGGGCCTTTCGCACCGCGGGAACCTTTTCATAGTACCAGAACTAATTGTGGAACTACCCACTTTTTGGCGTTTTCGCACCGCCGGAACTGGGTGCGATTTTAGTACCGGACTGCCTTTTTCGAGAACCAAATTAGCTCCTACTCCGGAGCAGGGTCTAACCTGCACAACTCGTACTACCCGTGACGAGAGTCAAAAAAACTTACACAAACAAAACCAAATTAAACCCTGCGGCTCGTTACGATACATTGATGTGTAAAGACACGAAACGATTGGTCTGTGCAAGAAACTGAACAGTATTTATATCGTTTTTTACCTCTGATTCACCGTCAATGTCCGAACTGTCTTGAGCCACCTATCTCTCAAATGGACCATTAGGGCCTTTCGCAACGCGGGAACCTTTTCATAGTACCAGAACTAATTGTGGAACTACCCACTTTTTGGCGTTTTCGCACCGCCGGAACTGGGTGCGATTTTAGTACCGGACTGCCTTTTTCGAGAACCAAATTAGCTCCTACTCCGGAGCAGGGTCTAACCAGCACAACTGGTACTAATCGTGACGTAAGTAGACATTGATTGGCCAAACGCGTATGAAAACGCCCTCACCCGCCATTATTTAAAACGCCGTGTAAACACTGTAAACTTTGTGTCAACTTATTTCGCAAGTATGGAGAACAGCGATAGATGGACGGACGCTGAAGTGCAGGCACTTGTAGCAAATGTAGCACTGCCAGTTGTCGTTGTAGATTCTTAGTCCTCCTTTCCGTTCTTTCAATCGCTTTACGTATACGTCGACTTTCCATGTCCATTATTGTGAAACCCGTGAGAAACAACAAAAACACAGTTCCGATCACTGCGTCCTCCATCCTCCTGTTGTTAATGTTGTTTTTCTTTGTTTCTGTTGTTGAACGCCGCGCACAAATGACGTCGCTGTCGACCGGCTTACGTCACTTCTTAGTACACACTGTCGGCGCGAATGCAACCCTTTAAATGGTACTGGGAAATAGTTCGCGCAAAATCGTCCCAGTACTTTAGTACTGTACATTTAGTTCTGGAACTAAAGCGGTGCGAAAGGCCCTAATGACACTCTATCTACAATCTCAATTAGGAGTTTAATTAGAGGTTTAATTTGGTTTTGCTTGTGTATATTTTTTTGACTCTCAAAGCCGTGATTCCCATTCACTTCCATTATAAGACTGACAGACTGCAACGGTTTGTGTTAAACATCTTTGTTTGTGTTCTACTGAAGAAACAAAGTCACCTACATCTTGGATGCCCTGGGGGTAAGCAGATAAACATCACATTTTCATTTTTGGGTGAACCATCCCTTTAAATGAACACTCAACCAAAACTTAATTTTTGCATTATAAAAATTTAACTTTACGAGTTTATAATTGAGTGAAAAGTTTGGAATAATTATTTTTGTTTTGATTTGATGTTGTTTGAAAGAAATATCTAATTCTCACTACTATTTTAATATATTTTAAAATCACATGATCCTTCAGAAATCACTCTAATATGCTGATTTGCTGCTCAAGAAACATTTATTAGTGTATTATCAATGTTGAAAAAAGCTGTGCTGCTTTATTTGTTTGGAAATCATGACACTTAGTATTTTGATTTACATCATTTGTTTGAAAGAGAAATATTATAAATGTCTTTTCTTTCACTTTTGATCAATTTAATGCACCCTTGCTGAATACGATTTATCACAGGAATAAATTATTATTATAAATTAATTTTATGTAAATTCTAAATAACACAAATAAATTCATTTAAAAATATATTACAGTAGAAAACAGTTCTTTTAAATTGTAATAATAATTATATAATCATCATATTGCTGTTTTACTGTATTTTTGATTAAATAAATGCATCCTTGAGAGCATAAGAGACTTCTTTCAGCAACATTATTTTTTTATAATGCAATTTTTTTTACTATAGTGTACATACAGTTTATATACACAACATTTAAAAGTCAAATTGCAAATTTAAATAATGATAATACTATTATCATTAATATAAATATATTATCATTATGAGCTTACACTGCTCATACTGCTTTCTTAAAGTTAACATAAGATCAGAACTGACCCTCCTAATGTTTCTGATTTGATTGTTTTATTGCTTTTTTTTTTGTATGTTGCAGTAAAATATATATTTTGCTCGTATGATAGTTGAGTGTTCATTTAGATAGAGTTGCCCTGTTTAAGCCTTTCTCCAGTAAACAGACAGATGTGTTTTTCTGACCTGCGCGTGTGTTCGTAAGACATAGGGAGAGGGGTGGGCTCCTCGTCCTCGTCATAAGTGCCCTGCACCATAGTGACGGGAGAGGCCGTCTCGTCCTGTGACTTTTCTGTCAACGAGCCTTCCTCATCTTCATCATCTCCCTCCATCTCCTCATCTTCCTCCGCCAGTTTTGAGGTGGCATGAGTGTGACTCTGAGGCTGATCGTCCTCCGTCTGCTCTGGCCTGTAATCACAGTACTCATTTAGTTTTACATGACCATTTTCATCCTCGTTTTGATGATTTGAATTCAACAGGCTGATTTTACTACTGTACCTTTAACATCTCTACATGTAAACAACATCTGTTATTACTGGCTAAGTTCTTTGCAAATAAAATGAGTAAAAACACCAATTTGAATACTTTGATTTTGAATACTAAATTTTTGCTGATATGTAAACAGGAAAGGTCACAGCAAAATTATTTTTCTTAATCGTTATTTTTGTCATATATGAAATATCTCTACATGTTTTCAGATAATAAGAATTCGTATCTTATTATACCCATTTTCTTTTCTCATGTAAATTTAAGATACTTAGATATTATACTGGAAAACAGAACCAAAATATAAAAAATTTAAACAGTGTGATTTCTGAATGACCCATTTGTGCAGTTTAAATTTCATAAATTGTGTGGATGAATTTGCAAACAATCTCTGCAATGTAAATGTTATGCTAATGTGACTACATAGTAGAGCCCGACCGATATGGGTTTTTTGGGGCCGATACTGATATTAGGTAGTAAAAAAAAGCCGATATCGATATATCGGCCGATATTCTTTGTGTATATTATAGTACAGTACCAGTCAAAAGTTTGGACACTTTCCCATTCGTGTGTCCAAACATTTGACTGGTACTATATATAGAATACAGTATATACAAAAACAGAATATATATACATAAACACATTTTTTGCGATGATCACTCAAATGTGGTGATGAAACACTTATGACAGAGATACGTAATGGAGACAGGGCATTTAACAAACATATTCGCCGATACCGATATATCGGCGACAGGCTAATATCGGCCGATTATATCGGCAAATGATATATCGATCGGGCTCTACTACATAGTACATCAAACTGATTTATTTAAAAAATAAAATACTTTTTTTTTCACCATGATATGTCCCCTTTAAAATATTTAGTTCTTATAATGACCTTTTTTCTGTTTTTGACTGAAACAATATCCTTAGCAGAAGGAAGGCTCCTGTCTTATGTCTTTTTGTCTGCATTTCGGTGTTTCTTTTTCATGTTCAAAGCTATCATCTTGCTTTTTCCTATCCAGTTTCTATCAACTTGGGAATTAAGCTTGAAAAACCTTTCAACTTAAACAAGAACTAACACACATACACTAAAAGCTTCCTCTCTGGAAACTTTGCACAACATTGCACATTTTGGAAATTCCTTGACCGAATTTCTAATGGCCGCTGGCGATGAGTTTTTATGTCCTTGGGCAATGGAGACAACTATGACATCTAACCTCCCAAAACACCGGATAAAATAATAAGCTATTTTCACCCTGAGAGTCCATTGCAGTAATTCTCTCATCATAATCTGACTGCCAAATATCAGTGCTGTGCTGCTCTCTGGGTTGCCATCCATCATTTCGGACTGGGCAGTAATTCCCCTGCCTGGCCAGAGCTCGAAAACACAGATCCACGAATGACAAACACACCGATTTCGCAATTAATGACAGATGTTTCTTGCGAGCATGGCAATGATGAATTGGCTAATTTCAGAGAGGCGAGACAGAGCGAGCTAGACAGGTCACGAGCAATCATCATGGTTTGTCTCATTGCCACCGAGTTCCAGAGAAAACGCTTGTTCTGCAAAGCAGCTATCAGCACCGCGCCGTTCCACTACCTCTCTTTTTCCAAACCTTTCAGCTTATGATATCATTGCGCGCACTCCTCCAAAGTCGCTTTGACTTCAACGCTCTGAAACTGACTTCTATTGAGCCAGACGAATGTCGAGTGGAAGGAGGAGGGGGTCGTAAGGTGGGTGGTTAAGCTATGTGAGGTGTAGACTTACCAAAGCCAAAAAAAAAATAACAAGAAGAACGGCTTGTTTCCCATTTTCCATCATGCTTAAATATCTCATAATCAAATTTGCCCTGGCCTGAGAGAAAGTCCATGCCACGTGGGAGACAGCAGCGGTCCTGCCACAGACCTGCGCTTTGTCTCTCAGTCTAAACATGTCAGAGCGCTGTTTGCGTTAGCTGCAAGGAAGGGGGGTCCGTCAATGCAGCGCACAGATAAATGTCTCAGTCTGAGGGTCCCCTGATAGAGCTAAACCTGCAGCCCCCTACAGACTGACAGTCAAACTCAGTCAGAGAGACCAGACGCTCTTTGAAACACTATTAACCCAGCTGCAGGGAAACCCCCATCATGCACCTCTCTATATGGTGAAGTCCGGGAGAACAGATCACGTCTTTTTCCACTGCCATTCACGGAGGAAAAGAAAGGAAGAGTACCTGAGTTTCTCTTTCATAGCTCATTAGATTTAATGAAGCTCTTCATTTAAGTATCGACTTTGTCTCAGATGTTTCTCCTAACATTCCTTGGGGGTAAAAACTGTTGACGTACAGTGAAACTATAAGGGGCCATTCATACCGAATTCCACTGGATTTTTCACTCCTCTGTGCTGCTTTTCAATTGTTTTTTTATAGAAACATGCTAGATGAACGTGTTTGACTGTTGCACTCACTCATATCTCGTCCATGAAACTGCTTTCTAAAAAGTTAAACTTGTGAAAAATGTGCTCTAGAGCTTGCTTTTTTTTTCATTCCACCACCCAAAAACATGTTCTGTGTGAATGACCCCTTAAAGGGTGACATCGGTGGTTCAACTGTAAAGTTACGAAGCTACGAGAATACGCAAAGAAAACAAAAATAACGACTTTATTCCACATTTTCATCTCTACTGCGTCTACTACTTTGGACGCGCGTTCACGACAGTATCATGAGTGACGCAGTAGAGACGAAAATGTGGAATAAAGTCGTTATTTTTGTTTTCTTTGCGTATTCTCGTAGCTTCGTAACTTTACAGTTGAACCACTGATGTCACACGGACTACTTTGTCCATCATCTTGGTACTTTTCTGGACCTTGAACGTGGTAGTTACATTGCTGTCTATGGGAGGGTCAGAGAGCTCTCAGAACTCATCAAAAATATCTTAAATTGTGTTCCGAAGATGAACGGAGGTCTTACGGGTTTCGAACAACACGAGGGTGAGTAATTAATGACAGAATTTTCATTTTTGGGTGAACTAACCCTTTAAGCTATAAAATTAAGTAGGATTGCATGAATCAGATGGTGTCATGTCTCATTTAAGTAACACTGTCTCAGATGTTTCTCATAAAATTCCTTAGTAGAAATAATAGTAGACTCAAATTAGACAACAATGAACACAGTAAGATTACTTAGCTATAAAATTAGTTTGGATAGCATAGCTCAGCTAATGGATTTCTCAATTATGTCTCATTTATGTATCTACTGTGTCAGATGTTTCTCCAGCAATTCATTGGGAGAAATAAATACAGAGTATATATAGGTAAATATATAGGTTATGTCTCATTTGAGGATCAACTATGTCTCGAATGTTTCTTCAAGAATCCCTTGGGAGAAATACAGATAGGGTCAAATAGGACAATTGTTTATTGACAAATGAGACAATTGTTGTATTTATTAATTAAATTATTTTGGATAATATCGCTCAGACGAATGCTCTCAGTTATGTCTCATTTGAGTATCAATTATGTCTTAAATGTTTCTCTGAAAATGCCTTGTATAGGAGCAATACAAAATAAGGTTAAATGAGACTAATTTTACCATATTTGTATAGCTCAGATAATTGAGTTCTCAGTTATGTCTCATTTAAGTTTGAGACATTGTTGAAATAGCTTCTAAAAACTCAAGAAGGGACACATGTGAGACTTTAGTCTTTTTCTCAAAAGAACAGCCTGAAAAGCAGGAGACTTTACCAAATTCTTCATTTTTATGTTTTTAATCCCATTGCTTTATAGGAGAAACAAATGAGATATGACATTGTATATTATTTCCTTTAAAGTCAAAAAGACAGAAGAAGGTAGAAAGGTATTCTGAAAAGAATAACAACTTTCCACCATGCATGCAGACTAGCTGCACAAGAGTGACAGAAAGCGAGAGGGAAACGGGCAAACGACGTCATGAAATACGACGCATGAGCGCAGAGGGGAATGTTGCAGCTGCCTGTCCATTCGAAGCGGGTGTTTCTGTGAGGGCGATTTGCAAGGAGACAAAACAGAGCACTTATTTGAATTACAGATATTAAAATGCCAGGCCTGCTTGTACGAGTCAGGACAGGACTATTGATCCCAGATGGCAGTGTGAGGTTTCGGCCCACGCCAGAGCTTTAAAGTGACGAGGCAGAGGCATCGGGTCTCTGGTGGAGTGTGGAGGAACCGAAAAACTGAGGAGGAACATTACGTGTCTAAAAAAGAATTCGTGTTTTTGACCATGGATCTGTTCGTACGCATTTGTCTGTGTGAATCAGACTGCGCTGCACCTAAACCAAACTCTGAAGCAACGTGAACCTGGCCACACACCGACAGTTGTGCTGACGGTTCATGAATTTGGCAGTAATGAGCTTTTGTTTGGTGTTTTCATAAGCCGATGGAATGTGCTCCCTGATGTGTATCTGGCTGCGCTTAATGCAGAACAGAACTCAACAAGGTGAAATGACGCATTGAGATGCCCCGACTGAAGGCGAAGTCTGTAATGGGTGCCGCCACACACACACACACAC
>NW_015649578.1:596496-619311 GCF_001515625.1 Sinocyclocheilus rhinocerous | reverse complement strand
CACACACACGCACACACACACACACACAAGGCTGGTTGGAGTCCAGCAGTACCACAGTCCTCCACTAGAGGGCAGACTGTAACTTCAGGAGCCAGCTTGTCTGACTGGACAGGTTATGAGGTTGTTGCCATAGCTTCAAAATATATTCTGTGCATGTGTGTGTTTGTGCGTGTGTGCGAGCTCCTACCTTTTCTCCGAGGAGCTACAGGCCTGGTTCAGCTCACTATTGGAGATGAAGTTCCTAATCTCTGAGAAATACGAGTCCTCCTTCTCATCCAAAAGTGCATGATTGTCAGACTCAGAGTTCGGTGAGGAAATATTTGTTCCTAAATTTGAGAGGATCCCAGACTGCTGACTCACTACAACAAATAAGTAGAAAAATAAATACATTAATACATACGAATAAGATAAATAAACATACCTAAACAAACCTTATAAACGACAGTTGCATGCGTTCTTGCCAGATACTGTTAGCATTTATTTTCTTATATTTTATATTTATTATCATCTGCACATTTATTTATTTTGGTTAAATTTTTTTAGCACTGATTACTTCCCAAAAAATATGAAAAACATTATTTAAATAATACAGTAATATAAATTCAGGTAATCTTTAAAATATATTATTTACCTAAACTGTTAAAAAAAATACATTTCTACCAACATCACAGATTTGAGTTGCAATTGGAATTTTTATTTATTATTATTATTTTTTTTTAGAAATTATTTAAAATAAAAGCAAGTTGATTTTACCTGGAATATTCTCATGTTCATGTTTCTTTAAGTGGCGGTCCAGATTGGTCTGTTGACCAAAGCAGCGATTGCAAAGGTGGCACTTGAACGGCTTTTCCTTGTTATGAATGTTACGAACATGTCGCTGGAGGTTGGAGGAGATGCTGAATGAACGGTCACAGTATTTACATCTATGAAGAAGAAAAACAGAAAATCATGGATTTTATATGAGGTTTCTGTTGGGGTGAAACAATAATCAAACGCTGTAGGATACATCAGCATGCACACTGACACCAGTTTGGGGCTTGTATGCATGCATTCAACATTCTGAAAAATTGGACATGATCCACATTTTAGTATAACTCTAATGAATCCCGTGTTGTATTGTCACAATGTTTGCTGACAATGACCCCACCAAGAGGCTGACAAAGGTAATGCAAACAGCTTTGAAGGCATGTTGAGCAGTGTAAGATATCTCACAGAAGCTCTAATTTCATTTCCGCATGAAAACAAATACTCCCTTATGTCCTTTTATGGCTCATTGTGTTGCCATTAAGTTTTTCCTTCATGCCAGCCAATGAAATTGTAAACATGATAGATGATGAAGTGAAGTACATTTTCCTTATTTTGATATATACATATGTGATATGTGATGTCCTCTGCGTGCTAGCTTGTCTCAACAGTCACGGTTTGGCTCTCTGTAGCTCACTTGTGTGCAATGTCAGATCAGCCAGAATAGGCAGGAGAACATCAATTTAATGTGCTGATAAACAAACAATCGCAGCGAGGCAGTGTCAGGAGTTCGCCGGACAGTGCCTTCTTTGTTGTGTGGCCGGCGTAGCTTAGACTCCCTCGGTCGCTGCAAAGTTGACTTTCAGGGCTAATTGCTTTGGGAAAATCGCTCGTCATCAAGTGCTCAGGATCAAGATGCAGGCCTCTTTTTATGTTCCAGTTTATTTTGCGAGCAAATGTGTGTGCGCTTCTGCACAGCCCGATTTTCCAGACTTGGCACATCACGGTTCATAGAGAATGGTACAACGCCAAGACAACGTTTCGTTTTTTTTTTTTAAGTCAGTCTTTTCTACCTCCCATTTTGTTTATTTTCATTACTTGGTCCAGAGGGACTTTAAATTACTTCATCATCTCAGTTCTTTTTTTCCTCTGTTACAAAGACTGTACATGAAGCGTTACAATCCGAATGGGGTCTTTCAATGGTCAGACGTAGTGGGCCAATTTCGCTGCATAGCATTGATAGCATCTACAGCAGGCAAATAACCTACTACAATGAAGCCTGAAGCCGGCCCGCTCTGATATTGACCTGACTTTGCCTTTTTTTTGCTGAAAGTAAGATGGGGAGATGCTGATGATGTCTGCTATTTGTTAGGGTAAATTGTTTCTAAATGAGCTAATCAGGGGATTGTTGTGAAGGAGCCAGGCATGTAGCACTCGTGTCCCACGGGAGGCTCTCTATCTCGTCGAGTGTGTTCACAGGGCTCTATGGTAGATTTGTAGAACTCAAAGAGGGGTTTGATTCCGCCTGACCCTTTTTGTACGCTTAGAAAAACGTGTGTGAAACTGCTAGATGTTACAGAACTACCAATTTTTTTTTTTTCTCAGTAGAATGCAATAAAGTTAAAGAAAATAAACTACATTTTTACATTTTCTGAAGAAAAGGTGATGCTAGAGTGTTCACATTGCTATGTTTTTAGGGTGTTTTTTTTATGTGTTTTAAACTGTAGCTGCTATAGTATGGCATTGCAGGTTCTGGGTAGTTGCTATGTGGTTGCTTGCTTAGTCTCATTTTATAATCTGCTAAGCAAAAATCATAAATGTGTAATATCATCTCAACACGCGGCAAAATGTGAGGTAAAATTCATGTCTGTTGCATGTCACATTTATTACTTATGGTCAAGGGTTTGTTGAAATCCCTAACTCTGAGGAATAGTAAAAGTGATGTTTGCCATTGGAAGCACCACGATTAAGAGATTTTCCCTCGTAAATGACTGTTTTCACTTATATTTGTTCAGAAAGTGGACTGTTAAGAAGCCTTTGGCAGTAAAGGTCTTACATCTTAGTCATGCCTGGGTCAAAATATCACTTAAAAATGTGAAAGCCCCCCGATTCCAAAGTACCCTCATCACCCTCATAGAGGACTTTCCACAGCTGGTTAGAAGCCAAATCAATGATAATTAAGCCGTTCTATAAACAGAGCATGGATGTCTCCAGGGTGCTATTACCAGCCAACATTGTCCAGAGCTTGCTCTACCTCCACAACATCTGCGTAGACAGAATCAATCTTCTTTCTTTTTTGATCGCACTGCCTCTAATGTCTCATGTCTTTCATTGTTTCTATGTTATATTTCTCAGAATGAGCAATGCTTTTATTGCAACGTAATTCGCAAGAACATATCTAATGTGCTGATCACGTAACTTAAAAACTGTCCTTGTGTGATTTTGCATCTACTTGTATATCAGTCTGGGAACGTCAAGCATGAGTGAAATGTGTTGCTCATGTTTTGAAAAGTAAAAAGTGGGAATGAAACTTTGGAGTAATTGGTAATGGTTGGATTTAGGCTATATTGTTTGTGTTGGATGACTATGTGGCCTCACACCAAAAGCCATGTAAAGTTACATGAATGTATGTGCATGTGGTAGAAAAAGTAAAGTTCTGTTCCAAAACCTAATTAGCTGATTACATCATAGACACATCTCCAATACAAGGGTTGTTCCAAATGTAGGCAGCATAATAATTAGCAAATTATTTGCTATGCACTTTTATGCATTTTAAAGTATTGTTTCTTTAGCTTAGCAACATGCCAATGTCAAACTACTGGAATACATTGTGAGGTAAGTCTCCTGCACACAGGAGGCACAAAGCTTCAGAATTTCAATACTGCATTTGTGTGTGTGAGAAAGAGTGTAGGTCTAAGAGTGGCTTACCTGTAGGGTTGTTCTCCTGTGTGTGTTCGTAAGTGCCTTGTAAGATTAGCTGACCTGGGAAAGATTTTCCCACAGTACCTGCAAAGGATGAAAACTAGACTTTGATACAGTCGTCCAGCATTGTTACAACTCCCGTATTCAGAGGGTTGTAACTCATTGGCTGGGAATATTCAATGTAAATTTTGGATGAATATTAAAACAAAAGCAGATTATCGGTAAATGTATTTCTATATACTTTATTTCTCTATTAGGTGTGTTAAGTGTGTTGGTGTATACCTCTAAATATGATGATATGGTAGAAATGCTTTAAGTAAAGCTGCAGAGTAAGGATGTGTTTACTCTCGTTTCATGAGTGGTGCTCACCTGCAGGTGTATCGCTCCTTGCCTTTGCGTAAGATAGCATCGGAGAGAGAAGGAGGCGGGGAGCGGAAGTTAAAAAGGTGGTGTGAGGAGTGCTGGAGGGAATTGGGAGCATCCAGTTTCAGAGCGCTAAAGCTTTCCAACTTCTCAGTCATGTTTTCCATCGCAGACACCTGAGGAGAGAACACGAGGCGAGTTCAGAGAGGAATACTCTGTGTTTGATGCACAGCTCAGGGCCTCATTTAATCAGAAACTTCTCTTGAATTGATTTTAGGAGCCATCTGGGACTAAGAAACTTTTTTTTGTATTTGTATTTGTTTAGGGCAGATGCATGAAGAACAAAATAACAGCAGTGGTGAGGAACTCTGACAGAGAGCCTGGGAGTTTGCATCATAACCAGACAGGATGGAAAGCTGGAGGAAGTTATATATCAGAAGGTCGAGTCTTGATTGTGCTGTTCAAGAGTGACCTCCCTAACCTATGGCACGTTGGCAGCCACTCGAGCAGCCCCATGGGAGCCCCTGGCTCCTACTTTGTTCCCAACAAATCTCTGAGAGAAGCGTCTGAATGAGCCATTCACCTCCATGAGCGGTAACCGTACAATGCAGTTCAAGATACCCCTCGCTGATAGTACTTCCCCTGCTGCAGAACACAGGGGTTGCTATGCGGCTCTATGGCCAAAAACAGCTTACATCCTTCCTACTTTTGGAATATGGATAAACACAGAGACAGACAGTGTGTTTTAATTTATTTACCCATTTCTCGGTGTCACCTTGATTCTCTCACCCCCGGTTTCACAGACAAGGCTTAAGCCTAGTCCTAGACTAAAATGTAAATCTGAGCTGTTTCAACTGAAAGAAACTTGCACTGACTGATCTTAAAACATGTCACATGTGCCTTTGTTTTGTCTTAAGATGCACACCAGTAATGCTTTTTTCTAAGGCATGTTTATAAAAATTACTTAAATGTCCTAATTGAACTATGGCCTAATCCTGGTTTAGGCTAAGCCCTGTCTATGAAACTGGGCCTTAGTGTTTTAGTTTAGAATATTAACAGGTGATGGTGATATTCATGCGTATACCTTTTAAAAATTATAATCGCATATTTGATCTTCATTTGCTTTAAGACAAATATATAGTCAACATAATATACTTAAAAAAATATTATGCAATAAGATACCACTTAAGATGGATCGATAGACAGACAGACAGACAGAGACAGACAGACAGATAGACAGATAGATAGATAGATAGATAGATAGACCTTTATACCACTTGTAGAAGTCAAAATAGAGACATTTGATTAAATAGGGGGTTACTGAAAAGAGAAAAGGAAAGAGCGAGAGAAGGTTTAGATTTGGGGGGAGGTAGGTCAGCATTGATGGAGGCCAGATTTACAGCTCAGATAAGACAGTTCCCAACAAGAGAGGCCATTCTATTACACACAAACACAGGAAGTCCCTGATCGACATGCAGACATTATCTAGGCAGCCAGAGCAAGAAAGAAATGCTAGGAAGTTATTAGCGGTGGGACTCAATAGAGAACTTCCCAGAGACAATGGTTACTCCGCAAGTATGTGGCATAATTTGTTTCAATTCAAAAGGCCATTATTAATAATATTTTCATTATTGTTGTCACTGTTCAAAGGTGGGAAAGGTTTAAAATACTAACACAAACAATGGGGGTTATTTTTCTAAGCAAAAGATAACGAATTTTGAATGCACAGCATGACACAAAACAGGCAATACCTCTTTTGAGATTATCTTCATGATGAAAATAATCTAATGAAAATAAATACCATCAGATGTCAGAACATTTTAAAACAACAAGGCTCCCCTTGAACCAAAACAGACCAGAGGTGGAGGAATGTGTTTTCAGTGTCTCGCCATGCTCAGCTGTACTTGAATGCAAAGATGAGCAGAATCTTTACCAATGTACAAGAGGAGGTAAGGCAAATTAATGTAAAGAATACCTGAGGATGGAAAAGTAGTGGTGCTGGCCTCAAGTACTTCTCCTTTAGAGCTCCTACTGGGTCTATTAGCTTCCTCTTCTCCACCCTGCTGGACAACAGCACCAAGGGTTACGTACGAATGAAGTTTGGTTGAAAACCTACTGGGTACCAATACTTTTTCAATAACTTGTCTAATTTCAACATATCACCAGCTACTGCTTTGATTTGTCTTTGTGTTGGGCCTTACAATAAGACCTACTCGGGTTAAAATACCTGTAGATGGGGTCCATGAAGAATGGCGAGGGCTTGGCATAGTGGAATGACGGCTGCTGCTGGGGAGGAGGTGGCTGTGGAAGGGATGCTTGCGGCTGAGGCATCTGGGGCTGGTGCAAGTTCTGGGACTGAGTTAGTGCTAAGTGTTCATCTTTAGCTGCTTTGCAGTTTGTGCCATAGACGTGATTCTTGCGCTGATCGTGTGTGCCACCGTTCTGGTTGGCTCGGCTTCGACTGCCAATGCTGAGGTCCAGAGGTTGTTCCTCACCAGGGGCCAAGGGGGTATTGGATGGCAAGGCTGGCTTGCTGGGGGGTGGAGGAAGAGGTTTGACCTCCTTGGGTTTGGTGGTTAGGTCAAAGGGTGAATCCGCACCAGTGGCTGTAGGTAATTTCTGTATGTGCTCACGAGGGGATTTAGGCTCAGGTTTGAAGAACATGCCAGGATTGAGTGCTCTGTCTGTGAATGGGTACAAGGAATGTGGGAAGTTGGGCAGAAACTGGAAAGGGAACATGGGATGGTAGTTTAAGGAGCCCATTTTCTTCTCCTGCAAGCCCATGAAGCCTGAGCCAAAATACTTTTCTGCAATGGAGGCAATGGCTTTAATGGAGTCAGTGGTGGCCCCGGAGGGTGGAAGTGCTTGCTCTTCTGGCGGTGGGAAAAAGGAATGGTGGGAGGAGAGGAAAGGACGCTCGCAAGGGAGGTTCCCTGAACTGGAGACAGATACTAAACTGCTGCTCACTTCGTCCTGCTTGCTCTCCTGCACTGGTTTCCTCCTGCTCTTCTCCCGTTCACTCTCTGCCTCACTTTCTAGATCTGAGCCAGACACTGTGCCAGTGGTGGTGTCTAGATCTGTGCCGCTAGATGTGTTCACATCTTCCAAGTCACTACCATCAGACATGTCGTTCATCTTCACTTTATTCTTGTTGTCGTGGAACAACAAGTCCAGTTTGGACTCTCGATTGTCCTCTGACTGGCTGCTGAGACCGCTTCCTACATTGCCATTGCTGTTGTTCATGGATGCGACCGCAGAAAGAGTAGGAGCATCAAGAGGAGGCAGCTTCCCATCTTGACTGTTACTAATTGGGCTCTTGAGCAGTGGACTAGGAGGTAACAATGGCGGTCTAGGATATAGTGATGGGGGGAAAATCCCTGGGAAGCCATGGGAAAGGGCTGGGAATGCAGAGGGTGCTGGGGAAAAGGGCAAACCTGCATGATGCAGCAGCCTGGATGGAAAGTAATCACCGAAGCCAAGTCCACTATGGTTCACGCCATGATGAGACTTGGACTTGCCTAAAATGGGACTGGATGTCATTGGTATGCCCGTTGTGAATATGCCTCCGGGATTATAATGGTTTTTGCCCTCGCAAAAGCGCCGATGCTTGTTGAGGGAGGAGGTAGTGCTGAACATTTGCCCACAGTCTTTACACTTGATCTGGGTGCGGCAGTCTGCATGCATCCGTTTGTGACGGCACAGGTTAGAGAACTGGGTATACGATTTGTGACACACCTCACCTGGGAGAACACACATGACTGGTTAATTCTATTAGCATACTGTTTTCATTTGGTGTTCATTCAATAGCAGTGATAATCCGGCAGCTGATTAGATCAACCAATAAACTGTGCATGCTGTTTATTATGTTCAACAAACATGGCACTGTCTACACAAGGGGTAGCCAACCCTGCTCCAAGAGGGCTACCTTCCTCCAGAGTTTAGCGCCAACTCTAATCAAACACAAGTGAAGCAGCTAATCAAGGTGTTTGGATTACTTGAAAATTACAGGCAGGTGTGCTGGAGAAGGGCTGAAACTGAAGTCTGCAGGAAGGTAGACCTCTAGGAGTTGGCTACTGCTCTACATTGAATTCTACTCTGTTTTGAAGGTGAGATAAAAACGCTTATGTTATATGATACAAATATGATCCATTAGCATATTAATAACTCGATGAGATTCTTCATTAATAGTAGAGCTATTTCAACTAATTTTGTATACATACAAATACATGTACACTGGTACAGCATACATGCATTTGGACATTGGACGGTAACACACAGAACATTGTGAAGCCAAGCAAAAAGAAAATGGTGTTTTCTCAGTGTTGGTAAGAGGGCAGCTAAGACACAGCAGAGACATTTACCTCTAAACATTAAATATGCCTCTGCCTTGGCCATATACAAGCCTAATGGGCCCTCAAAAGAAAATGCAGTTACAAAAAACAGAAGAAGGGTAAAATGGAGTAATTAAAAGAGCAAAAAAAAAAGAAAGCACTAAAGAAAAACGCAACAAATGTAGAACAAAACAAAGAATGGCTCTAGAATTTCATTTAGTTTCTCTGACCTATAAAACAACAGCTGTCACAATCTTGGGGTGGAGCTAGCCGGGAGGTCTTTGGACACTGGTAATTGTATCTGAGGCTTAGACAAGACTGCTCAGACTTACAGATGAAAGGCTTGACACTGCTGTGTATGTGCTTGTGCTGCTTGAGGCCCGAGGAGGTGGCAAAGGTCTTGCCACACTCAGGGCAGGTGTGGGCTCGGGCACCGATGTGCTGAGAGCGGATGTGGCGCTGGAGGTTGCTGGGGTCTGTGAACACCTGAAGAACCCACAGAAATATGCCAGTTTAGTGTCAGGTGTAAACATAACATGGTGTAAGAGCAATTACTTGGAAATGAAATTGATTGAAAACTGATTGAACTGTTAGCATTATAATATATTTAAATCTGCAGTAATCATGGGTAGTTGACGAACATTTTTTGGAATGTTGACATGTCCTGTGGTGTGACATCAATCAAAAAGTATTTTTAAGCAAAATTTGGCTAGTTCTTAAAATATTTATTCTGCAGTTTTCATGATCTCACTTTAATCAAGACACTGTTTGTTCTTTTTAAAAATTCATTTGTCACACTGCATGACATTTTAAAACAAACTCCTGAATGTAAAAGGTATTACATTTACCTCAGCTAAATATTAGTCCAGGGGCACGTTATGTTTCAACTTCCCACATAAAATCTAATTAACGCTTTTAAAAATATAAGTGGTTGCAGTAAGTCACCATAACCTACCTTATCACAGTTTTCACACTCAAAGCGCTTGCCACTGTCATGTGACATCTGATGGCGAATGAGGTTGGATTTCCAGTTGAAAGCTTTGGGGCACAGGTCACACTTATACTCTCTCTCGTCTGTGTGTACGATCATGTGCTGCCCGAGACTAAGAATACATAAGAACACCATAAATATTTTCTGTGTGACCACCATGTAGGCCGGTGCTTCTAAACTGGTCTGTTGTGTCAAGGGAAGAACAATGCTAAATGCAAATAATATAACTAATCATATTGCCATGTGCATTTAGAATAGCAAAATAAACAGGCTTATCTTTTAAAAGGGTAAAACACTTCTTAGATTAGATTTTTTTTTTCTTTTGACACCAAAATCATCTGTCACTTGGTAGTCAAATTAGGCAGATGCCAAATATGGTTTGTGGCGACCTTTTCGTTTGCAGTCTGTGTCACGTTAATAATTTTTTCGTAATGTTTACCTATGTGGCTCATTGTAATTTTAGTAAATTTCAATGTTTGATGAATGTTGAAGGGCATTTTTGTTTATTTTTGTAAGATAAACATATTAATCATGCACATGTTTATCACACACATTTAACATACACATGTGCAATAAACAATTTTGGTTCTGTGTTGGGTCTCTGGTACAAGGTAAAATCTGGGTCTTACAGCAAAACCAGTTCAGAATGTATGCAAATAAATATGAAAAAGCATGGTATTAGAACAAAACTGAACTTTTTTGTTCTATGATTATAACAGCTTGGCGGGTAATTAGAACTTGCTCAGTGTGGTGGAGCGTACAGACCTGTACTCGCTAGGGAAGATCTTTTCACAGTCTTTGCACTCGTGCACCGGCTCATCGCTGTCTTCGCGCTCCTGTTTGAAGTCTTCGCTTAGTGAGTCAAACATCGAGTTGCTGCAACTGCAGGAGTATTTCTGATGCCGCCGTAACTCCAGCTTTGATGTGAAGAGCTCATCACAGTGTTCACAGCGGTACATCTGCTCATCTGTGGGGACGGCATCACACAGTTGCTCAACAATAATAATTATAAGGTCATTTTTTAATTATAAAATGCTCAGTCTCCAGAATTAGACCTCGAAATGTGTTTGCACACTTGAGCCACATTTAAAAATGTCTGAATGTTGTTAAATTAGATGACAAAAAAAAAATCAAGTGTCATTTACTTTAAAAAGAAAGCACAATTTTCCATCAAGACATTTCACAAAAAATAGGTTTTAAATAGTAAAACAATAGATATACTGTTCAAAATGAAAACAAAAATAGTTTGGCACTTTCTGGTTGTGTAATGTTAGTGGAACATGTCCATAGTTAATGTGATGAACTGCACCTGTGGTTATTCTATAGGACACCTGTGTGAACTGACTTCATACATCCACAAAAACATCACTAAAATATAGCTGCTTTAAAAAAAAAAGTCAATTCTAGAAGCATTCGTTTGCAAACGCCACTTGGTTGCACATCAAATACATCGATACAGTAATGAAATGTGTACGATTTTAAGTCTAGCGTAGGTGTCCACATATTTCTTTATAGATATCAAATGCGTAACATTAAAATGAACATGCAATTTTGGTAGTAACATTAATATCATCGAGCATAAAAAACAATCTGAAACAAGGGTTTCAGAACAAATATTTAAGATTAATATAAAAACCTTGAACCCTTGAAAATTATGTGAACAATAAATCTTTAACCCTCTGGGGTCGACAAATGCGCCGGCGCGTTTTGTTGAAATTTTTTTGAAAGCCCCTAAAATAACTTAAATTACTCTGTCAGTTTTGATCGTACAGATCAGAGCAATATATCAATCGAATCTGTAAAGGGTCTACTTTTATTTGTATACACGCATAATAACAACAAAACTTTGTGCTTTTGTAAAATAAAGAAAACACACAGGGTGCGCTGTCTGCCGCGTTGGTCTAAGTGATCTTCATTTTGAAACGCGTCACTAAAATGAACTGAACTAACAACATTAAAGCTAATGCATAAGACTGAATATCTGTCTTTGGAGTAACTGGGATTAAATGACTAAAAGCGTGGCTGTTTTATCCTTGCTGCTATCCTGACAATAAAGCCAAGTCCACAGATAACCCCAGAGTCATGGAAAGGCAAGGAAACTCTAAGGTCTAATGCATTAGCTATCATCATCCTCAAATGAAACTCATTGATAACTCTGATATACTCCATGCACTGCCCAGATCAGGCCAAGGCGGATGAGTTTCATTATTCTTTGACTCAATGTTTTGAAAGCGAAGCCCATGAAATGCTTGCACTGATGATGTCTACACCACATATTCTGTTTTATCATTATCAAGACACATATTGACAGAACACACTCCACAGCGATGCTCATAGACATCCTGCAAAATAAACGAGTATTTGGAATAAAGTGCCCTTGTGACCTCAAAGAGGCCTTTATGGGGAAAACTGAAGTCAAGAAAAATAAAAAAGATTTAATTTCTGTGCTGATTTTTTTTTTTAGCCAGAAAAAGAATCCGAGACATTATCTCTCCGCCCCATCAGTAGCACTAACGACAAAGGCAGGAATGTTGGGAAAAAAGACAGGGTATGGGAAACTAATAGCTCTTGGAGAGACGTAGGGGGAACACAATTACGTGCAGTTTAGCGGCTAATCTGTGAGCATGGGTGAGGTCCCTCGAGACTCCTCCAGCTCCACTCCAAATTCCACCACCGATAAGCCACGGGAAGGAGGTAGATGTAGAGAGCTCTCATTCCGTCCGTCTCTCTCAGCCTCTCGTCTGACTGACCGCCGGTCTTCGCTGACCATGTTCATTCTACTCTACGTTACTTTTCTTTTGTTCTCTGAATTGATCTGTCTGAGTGGAGCCTGGCTTGCATCTTTTGGCGTCCCTGTCTCTCTTTTCTCTCAGAGAGCTTTCTTCTTGGCTTTTTGGCAGGGAGATCTGAGACACATCTCTATCAGATAAAACCTTTTGCATGTGTTGGAGAGTGACTGCTGCTCTGTGACACACTTCAGTGCTTTTGCAATTTTCTAGTCTGTATCAGCTACTCTGCGCTTCAATTCCAAAATTACCAGATCACTTAGAAAAAAAAAAAAAGATTGAGAAGATTGTGAGTTTGTTTCAAGATTGCCAACTTCTGTATTTGAATAAGGAAACTACAAGTGACCATTGATGCTTTTAAAGAAAATGTAAAAAAAAAAAATAAAGTAGACAAAAACAATAAATGCTGCCACTGTGTACAGTGCAATGCGTATATATATATATATATATATATATATAATATTAAAATTATCATCATCATCATCATCATCATCATCATCCGTGCTTTTCAGAGACATGAAGCTTTATTTTGAACATGGCAATAATGTAAAAGCAATAATATGAATTTGTTATTTTTTTGTTGTAATACGGATAAAAAACGCACAAAGCAAACAATCACAAAGGAGAGGATAAACAGATATTGCAGTAATTATTAAACACAAAGCGCGTCTGAAATCGCGCGTGCTTCAATCGATTATTTATTTACCGAAGGCCAACAAGAAATACAAGAAAACTCACACATACAAACGAAATAAAGGAGCGCATCACATGCAATAAAAAGGTGAAATGAAAGAGTACAATAATAAAGTAACACAAATAAAATGTGCATTTTTAAATGCATTAAAAAAAACAATGTAATCGGAATCGGATGTGTTTTCGTTTTTAATTTAAAATAAACCAAACATAACACGCACGGAAACAAATTACTGGTTGTTTTTAAAATACAAAATCATAACTACTAATAATATTGTGTTACTTACACATGCGGCAAGACATTTGTACATTTCCGTGTAGCCTACTAAAATGATTTTACCAATGTTTATCATTTTATTTGTTGCACATACATTCTAAATAAAGTTTGTTTACATTATTCTCGCGGTCTGCCCTTTTTTTTTTGTTTTTGTTTTTGTTTTTTGGCTGTTTTGCTGCAAAGTTTCCTCAATTAAACACAATTAAAATCCTTCCAGAGCGCATTGTGATGACAAACCACATATGTTGTGTTCTAACATATACACACACACTCCAAACAGCCTGCATTTATTCTGTAAAATAAAATATATATAGACTTTAACGTAACTAAATCGATTGAAAATTGAATAATAACCCTGATCAAATAAAAAGGAACGGTCGGCTTTAAAAGACCCGGCGGACTCCACACACACCGAAGGCGGCAGTACCGCTTGCTCCCTCATGAGGGCGCTCAGGGCTAGGCGACAGCAGCTGATCTGGGCCGCTCTCCGAAATCAAGACATCCAGCTAAAAACCTGCACAAACTTCATCTCAGAGCTCTAATGTTGTGACAACTCTAATGTGTGTTACAAAAGTAGGCCAAGGCATCGGTTTGCCGCTCAAGAGGGGCGGCCAATGTGTAACATAGCTAGTATTATTGTTAACATTAATATTACATTTACAGTTAAACGAAGTTAAGAGCATTTCTGACCTTTTTCTTTCCCGAGAGTTGATAGAGTTGGGCTAGTTGTTGAGCGGTGGATCTCAAAGCCTCCAGTTGTAATAGCAGCTCTGGTCCCGTAGAGTTCAGCACGCAACCCATAGTATCATGACAGTGCGCCACAGCCGCGCGAGACAGAGTCCGAACACGCGCGTCTTTGATGAGGTGAGTCGCGCTCATTAGTGATTCTCTCTATCGGCCACTCCTCCTCTCTTATCTCCAACCAAAAGGACTGAACCCCTCCCCATGTCCTCTCCTCCTCTGACCACCGCATGCATCTATTATTGATGCAAAATGTATCTTTCCCAGCTAATGAAAATGTAAAAAATACATCAACTGATGGATTGAGCCCTCCGCGCTGTTTTCCACGGGGCTTTAAACGCATGCACCTGTTTTTACTCGCTTACGAACATTTAGCAGATGTTTTAAACGAATTGCATTTGCGCTTTTCGGAGGTCTAAATTCAATATTTCGTCGCGCGGAATCAGTTTATGCCGCCCGAGACACGTCACTGTCATATTCAGCCTATATTTAATGAGAAGAACGCTTTAATCTCGAATAACATATGTTCATAAATGACCGTTTATTAAAACCTATATTGTGAGGAATTTATTTGAGGTCAATTACAAACGATATTGCAGTATATATTAATAAAATGCAGCGTTTTTGCCGGTTGTTTTTCTCCAATTATTCTATTTTAATATAAATAGTAATATAGATGTATTTTATTTCTACATATGCCAATATAAAAGAAAGCATTGTATATTGTATATTATATATTGTATATTGTATATTATTTCATATTTTATAATAATATTATAGGCGTAATTATGATTAATATAGCTATTATTTTATAATAGTATATATCTATATTCCAATTGCTTCCCGTTTTATGAATGTATTAGCAAAAAATAATTGTTTGTTGCTTATGATACATTGAGGAAATAAAACGAGTGATCATTTCATCTGGAAATTATAAATTGTGCAGCGGATATGATCTAATTATCATGTTCTAACGTTTGTTATTGTCGATTTTTTAGGCCAACTCAAATTTATATTGTGAAAGAATTAGAATAGAATAGAAACAACAAACATTTAAAAGAATAAATGAACAGATACAGAATAAACGATGTATAAATAATTTCAATCACTGGAATATATATATATATATATATATAAGGCATTACATCATGAAAAATACATAATATAAAATGCCATGAACAATGCAGGTGCTAAATTTGCTAAGGAATCAGGCTGAAACTTACATGATCTATTTCTGAAAGATAGAAGTTGGATGTCAAATTGTGCTGTAGTCTTTGGCTAGTTCTCATTTGCTCTGGGTGCGTGGTAATGCCTACCTTTCACCCCAAAAGCAATCTATTATGATGGGGCTAAGCTGTCTCTACAGTAAATCTTTTCAGGATCTGACAGCACTGAGAGAGCCATCTTGACCCCCTCACAATGCTTTCAAGTGCTGGGGGCCGATGCATCATCCATCACTTAGATGACAATAATCTCCTGTCTGTCACACACACGGACACACACGCATTCATATAGATTATGCAAGCAGACACTCACTGACATGAATATATAAGGAAATATAGAGGCAAAATTAACTTTTATTTGGGTGTGCTTGTTTGTCTGCCATTCGAAATGTTCTGATTCTGACATGATTCACTAAGATCAGAACAAAGTTCATCATAACGACTCTTTGATCAAATGCCAAAACCATATAAAAACTAGACTGCATGACTAGACGTATATAACTTACGTAGCGTTTTATCAGTCAGTAGCTAATAAGTAATTGAATGCATGCGTTTTAGTTTGTTTGTCATGAAAGCGTAATATGCAGTAAGTTCCAGGTATTTCTTTCTAAATACACAATGATCAACACGGGAATTATTAAAAAACAAACTCATATGAAAACATTTTTAATTCTGCCTGACAGAAATTATTTTATAATTGTATGCAAAGGGGTTTATGTGTGTGTGTGTGTGTGCATCCTCAGCCCTACAGAAACAGACGGCTATGGCATGGCAGATCTGGCTGTGCTCTTCAGTTGTTCTGACAAACAGTTTAAGTGCATCTTGAGAGATGAGGGAGGGAGGTCAGAGGTCAACAGTCTTGCTGAATGGACCGCGCCATTGTGCGAAAGCCAGAATACGTCCACCCGCTCTATGCCTATTGTCTCAGAGCGCGAAGGCTGCTCTTAGTTTAGTCCGAAAACCGGAGTACACTTTCTCAGTGCAAGCAGATAACATCAGATATGCAAATGACACGGTCCAATGCGTTTTAAAAATAGACTTTTACACAAGAGAGCGCATAAGCTCACGCGGTTTTTAAACTAATCTTGCACCCGTTACAAGAACACAATAAAATATTATTTTCTTAAAGCACAGTGTTGTAGCTAACACCCTCGCCCTGCTAACTGGTATTTAGAAGCATTCACACCTCACACCACATAACATAAAAAACACATTAAAACGTAAGGCCTAAAACAGTGAGATGCAGCACTACACACTTGAGCCGTGTTTTCAGGGGCCCGAACGCCAAATGCGCAAACAAGTAAATAAATGATCCCGGTTGATTTTAGAAGGTTACAGGCACATCAGAATTTGCTGGGCGTGTGCATATTTCCATACGGCTCATGCATTGTGCATGCGCAAATAGAACAGCAAAGTACAAAGTTCAATGAATTATGCATTTTTGCATTGTGCCGCCGTTCTGAATAAATAATAGGCTGTTGTCCGTAAGTCCGGCTAAAGCGTGTACAAAAGATAAGAAAGGGGGAAAAAAACAACAGAAGAAGGGAGAAAGTAAATAGAAAGCATGTATTTAGTGAGGCGATTTTAGCTGGAGATATTATTCTCCTGTGGGCCCAGCGGTGGCCGCTCATTGAACTGAAACGGCTTTAATGATTGGGTTATGTAGTTGAAGTCAGTTGGTGGTTGTCAGTCTCAGAGGTTGTCCTCCCCTGTTTGTTAGGCTTGTGTTTTATGTGTCAGTCTCTAAAACTGCGGTGGCCACACTAGTTGCCCCCGTTAGCCTCGAGACAAAAGCGAAGACTTTGGCTTTTTCCACGAGTCAATCAGCTTGTTTTAAGTGAGTCAGCCTAAAAGTGGCAGAATAATAACAAGGAAAGTGATCCACTTATGCATATAATCTAAACCCCCCCCCGAAATGGCACACTTAAAGGAACAATTCACCCGAAAATGAAAATTCTGTCATTATTTACTCCGACCCTTATGACTGACTTTCTTCGGTGGAACACAAAAGAATTGAGGCAGAATGTCCTGACTTTGAAATCTCACCCATGTTCTCATTCAGATATAGAGCATCAATATAGAGTTGCGCTAGGATTGGTGTAAACAACATCATTAAAAAATATGTTCTAAGAACTTTTTGCTAATGTTTCGTGTGGCGGCGCTGACCCAGATCCGGCGTAATGATGTCATCACGCCGGGTCAGCACCGGCACACGCTCGCGTCATGATACTGTCGTGAACGCGCGTCCAGAGTGACTACTTTGTCGATCATCTTGGTACTTTTCTGGACCTTGAGCGTGGTAGTTACCTTGCTGTCTATGGCAGGATCAGAGAGCCCTCAGATTTAATCAAAAATATCTTAAATTGTGTTCCGAAGATGAACGAAGGTTTTACGGGTTTCGAACAACACGAGGGTGAGTAATTAATGACAGAATTTTCATTTTTGGGTGAACTATTCCTTTAAGACCGCCGCCGCTGCATCAACACAATCTCTGAACAAAGCCAGCGTACAGTAAACACGCAACAGTTCCTCCTGCCAGACAGCGAGTGTGTTATGAGATCTCCAGCTTTATGAGAGATCAGATATCTTATCTTAAAGACACAACTGCTCGTCCTTTCAAAGAAAGCAAATAATTGAAGACAGTGGATTACAAGATTCAGGAGTGTCCAAACTGGCTTTGTACGTGACTCTTGCTATTGACTTCTGAGTCACTTCCTCTGACAAAGGCAGGGCTTCATCAAACAATCGGCTGTTTTTATCTGTTGTGTAAGTGGGGACATCTTGACAGCAGCAGGTTCTGTCCTCATCTTCCTGACAGTAACATGTGCTCACTGTCTCTTCAAGCTTCTCACAGGATGTTCAGCATAAGAGCTTTGTCTTTAGTACTTTTAAAGATATATCAAACTGATACTAACCTGTAGGTCCCACGTGCTGTTATATGATGTGTTTTAATGACAGCTAGCAAAATAAGTATCATAAACTGTGCTCCCGCAACACATATTATCAAACTGTGTACATTTATGACTGCAGTAAATGCTGCATTGATGCATTCAGTGTAGGAGCATTGTTGTGCCGATATGCTGTTATTAGTCATTTACATCATAAACTGAATTCTAAATGGAACGTTTCAGTCTTCGTTCAGTACAGTGTTCTAGACATACTTAAATACACAATATGCAGAATATACTGTGCACTACCATTCAAAGGATTGGGGTTGATGAGCTTTTTCTTTTTCTTTTTTTTTATGTTTTTGAAATAAGTCTTTTATGGTCAAGAAGGCTGCGTTTATTTGATCAAAAATACAGTAATATTGTGAAATATTATGACATAAAAACTGTTTTCAGCCCTAATATATTTTTAAAATGTCATTTTAAATGTAATTTTAAAATAATTTTCAGCATCATTTCTCCAGTCTTCAGTGTCACATGATCCTTCAGAAATCATGCCAAAATGCTGATTTGTTACTCAAGAAACATATTATTATTATTATTATTATTATTATTATTATTAAGGTTAAAAAAATGTATTAATTTAATTTAATTTAATTTAATTTAATTTAATTTAATTTAATTTAATTTAGTTTTTTGTTTTATTTTATTTCCTGGCTGGCACTGATTATTATTATTATTATTATTATTATTATTATTAATGCCAATTACATATTTATTATGCAGTAACAATTTTAGGGTTGGCTGCATTGCAGCCTAGGATAAGTGAATATTGTCATAGCATGACCTCTCAGACCCCTGATCTAATTGTTCAAAAAATATCTTAAATGATCTAATCATCCAGTTGCGCTTTTGGCATAATGTGTCTTGTCTCTTGAGCTCTGATACACTAGATTCTCACCTGGAACAGTCGATACAACAGCTTGAGGGAGCAGACCAATCGGAGAGCGAGAATGAGAGGAAAGGGAAGTGACAGAATAACAGAGGCTGCTAACAGCTCACCTGGTCTTCGCTGATGTGGCATATGGCCAGGTTGTGCTCTTCATGGGACGGGGCAGTGCGCACATATTTGAGCCAGCTCCCGCTGGCCTCCAGAGCCCCATCCAGACACAGCTTCACATTACCCATGTTGTCCATTACCTGGAGACAGAGAAACACAATGGGTGTTCAAGGGAGCTGTCATTAAAACATATTCACAGACAGTGACACTGAATAAAATATTTTTTTTCTTTATTTTTTTTTTCTTTCTGCTCACGTTGTTATACATTGAAAGGGGGGATTCGAACATTGAAGACGTCTTCAATGCTGTGTGAAGTCTCAGAGGCTCTGGTTGATTAACTTTGGTTAACCTGACACTGCTAAGGAAGTGGAGTTTGCGGTGTCTGGTTACTTGTGAAGGGAAACGGAGAGAGAGATGGAGGGACTGAGAGAGGCAAAGTGAGACAGGATGTCAGGAAATGACCGGAAGGAGAGTGGACGCTGTTCTCTCGTGAGATTTACGGCGCTCTTTTCTTGATATATTACCCAGCAAAAGTGAGAAATGCCACTGAAAACTGTGGAGAAGCTCTTTGAAAACAGAAACTCTGTGTGTAAATGTTTGCTTCAGCTCGATGAAGTTGAAACCGAATATCAAGTGTGCCGTGAGTGATTAAGACATAAACGAAATATCCACACAAGTAGCATGAATCCATGCTAATAAATCTGTCTCTGGGCTCATGTTAGATTTGAACTCCAGAGTGATTATATTCCAGCACATTAACACTCAAAGTTGGCTGTATTATGAACACGTACGAGAATTTAAATTTAAATGAAGACAAATGAGTTGCAAAATGTTACAGTATCCCCAGATAAAAACATTGTTTCATAGTAAGTACAAATCATGTTTTGTCAATTATGTTTGGGCTCATTATTATAAAATTGCATTGCTTTTTACAGTAAAATGTTTTTACAAATTTCCCAGGTAGGAATGTTTGTTAAAACTTGATTATATGTCTGAAAATATGTGTATATTTGTACCTTTTATCCTTAAACAAACAAATACCCTTCATTTTAATAACAGGTCATGTGTACATGAGCCCTCAGTTGTGTTCATTTTGCACAAACTCACACATTACAGATTGGAAAGATAGTGTGAATTGTGCTGTAAGTTTAGGTTTAGGATGAAAAGTAAGCTATCAAGTAAGTTATCAAGTTAGTAAGTTATGAAGTTTAGGATGAAAAAACGAATTCACTAAACGCTGCTGTTTTTAAATCATATGGCTTTACTGATAACTTTTCTTGATAATACTTTACTGGGAGCCACTTATGATGCATCATGAAGTTCATAATGCCTTATAATTAAAAAGCCATTCATAATGCTTTAAAACACTATATATATATATATATATATAATGGATAAGCGATGCATAATGTACATTTATTTATTTATTTAGCAACAGTAACATTTTACGTTCAAATTTATCTAAATATATAAAGGAAAGGTCCTGTGACATTTGTCTTCATTTAAAACAGTCCTGTATTGCTACAAATTATGTAACAAGGAAAAAGAACAATAGCAATGTAAATAATTAAATGTGAAAAAATGCTAATTGATAAGCAAAACTCACACTTACTTCATGTTCTTGTTATATATAATATATATATATTTTTTTTAATGCAAAGATTTTATAGTAATTTTTTTTCCAATTAGTCAATTCTTTTCACATTTCTTTACATTACACTGTAAGCATGCAAACATACATGTAAGTGTTTCTGTGCGTTGCTGTGGAGCGCTGAAATGATGTTTTAAAGTCACTCTGAAACACTGGTGCCGACGTTTACCTGCAATCACTTCTGATGATGTTTTTTGTATTTTGCATTTTGATGATGCAAATATCCGGCTGTCATTGAAATCTAATGAATCATTGCAAGGAACAATACAGTGCACTGAACGCAAGCTCATTCATTCACAAATACACATGTGTTCAAGTATGAGTGAACTCATCTGTCTAAACAGACTAACTACAGGTTTCACTCATGCTTGAGAAACGACAGGAAACAGGTTACTCTGAGGAGGAGTGGAAGCATTGGGCCGTCTGCTATGAGCACAATGAAAAGCTGTAAGCCTGTTTGCAATAGAAACACAACCTATGTATTTATTAGTGGTCTTTGTTAAGCAAGCACTACTATTATTATGGGATATGAACAACCATTAACCCTAAGTATTCAACTTTGGCATGTTGCTCGATCAAAGATGAATGACACAAACATTGCAAGTGAGCAGTGCGATGCAAACAAACTAGATTTCTCCCATTCTAATCAATACAAACATGCAGACATGCCATGATGTGCTCAAATCTAGGGGCAACCTGCAATCGCTAAGTTTTTTTACTCTCTTATCTCTCTCTCCCTTCTAAGTTTCAGGCCCATTTTCTCTCTCTTTCTCTGCTTTCCCAAAAGTTTGAAGGGTCAAATACCAGAGGGACGGCTCTCGAGTCTGCTTTGGGGTTAAGGAGCCCCTCAGTGCCGTTTTAAGAGCCCAATTACTCCCATCAGGTGTGAGGAACTGCCTTCGCAGACGGGCTGATACACACACACACACACACACACACACACACTCAGATTATGTGTGCTTCCAGTTTTGTTGATTATAATGGGAGTGATTTAGTTTTGATGTCATTCTTTATCGTTGTTTATGGCTGACAAGCAACGTTTCAACTAGCCGCGATATTATAAAATGCAACCATTGTGTGGTCACAGATGTGTGTAAATTTTATAGTGGCTTTGAATGTGGCTCATCCAAACATATTTAAAATGAATATACATGATATAAATTACAAATTGTGAAGAAGATGCACTGCTGCCAGATATTTTCATTCATCTGTTAAATTTCAGTTTGTGTCCAACGAAACGAAACGAAACGAAACACAACACAACACACAAAACAAAACACGCAAAACAAAACACACAAAACACAAAACACACAAAACACAACACACAAAACAAAACACACAAAACACAAAACACACAAAACACAAAACAAAACAAAACAAAACACACAAAACCATAAAACGTCACCTGCAGTCAGGCCTACATGTACCTGTAACATATCAATATTTTACAACGCCAGCAAACGCCATTTCTGCAGCCATTTATAACGGGGGCCTGCAAACGGCTGAAACGCAAAGCATTCACACATTATTCATAGTAACAAAGGTCTGAAAACACGCTGCGCTTCTTGTCGTGGTGCTAAAGGAAAGTTGAAAAACCGCGGGTCAAAGCATTTATTTCAGTGCGAGTGTTTGCAGAGTTTGTGTTTCATTGATTGGGTGTTGGCGAGAATAAAAATCAGATTGTGTTGAAAGTTCTTATCTCTCACTTGTGTGTGTGTATTTATGTGAAGCAGGATGTGTGTGAGTGTGTGAATGTATGAACAGCCCTGCTTTACCCTGTGGTGGTTTTCTATCCTAAACCACTGTGAAGTTTTACTGTTTTCAGATGCAAGATTGATACTGAAATGATGACAGTCAGACAATCATAACTGTAACAATAAATCAACACAGCTGTTGTGTGTGTTATAAGTGATTTAAATTAGTGTTTTTAGGCAAGATGCAAACCAACCTAAACATGGTAAAATCATTGTAAAATGGTGAAAGATTTAAAGAAATATATAGTTTTATTCAGCAAGGATGCATTAAATTAGATAGATTAGAAAAAATTACATAAAAAGTGACAGTGCATTACAAAAAAAAAAAAAAAAATATATATATAAAAACAGTTAGCTATATACCGTTATCAGCATATGTTGAAGTAGATTC
>NW_015649578.1:585268-596468 GCF_001515625.1 Sinocyclocheilus rhinocerous | reverse complement strand
TTTATTTTATTTTACAAAAGATTTATATTAAAAAATGCCGCTCTGCTGTTCTTTTGCTTACTTTCTTTTGAAATGATCATCAATAAGCATTGATGATAATAATAAATGTTTCTCGAGCAGCAAATCAGCATATTAGAATGATTTCTGAAGGATCGTGTGACACTGAAGACTGGAGTAATGATGCTGAAAATACAGCTTTGATCACAGGAATAAATTACACTTTATTATATATTCACATAGAAAACAGTTATTTTAAATTATAATAATATTTCATAATTTTACTGTTTTAACTGCATTTTTGATCAAATAAATACAACCTTGGTAATTAAAAAGTCTTTTTGACCCCAAAGTGTATGTATGTGTAATGAATAATTCTCAAAATTTACTAAAAATTCACTAATATATATTTAAAACCGAAAACTATACCATTTTGCTTCTTCTTATTATATTAAATACAATTTGTTTTCCACTTCCAATCAGGAACAGTAACTTTGCATGGCAACTTATTCTGAAGTTATAGCCAATTTCATTAGCCTGATATTGTAGATATGGTGCACTGATATATACATTTAAGAGTCTGAAAGATACATTTTACATTTCTACTCTATTATGCTCTGTTCAAATCATGACATTTTATTAGGCCTACGTTTGAAATCCATTGTGGGTGTATTGATAGAAATACGATCTCTTAAGTGAAAAGCCGTCACAAGCGTCTCAGGCGGTGGCTGTCCTGAGCACTTGAGCAGAAACGGGGGACGCTGAGAGAGTTCTCGCTGGTTGTCAGCCTCATTGTGTAAAACAGGAAGGCTTAGCTGACACCTCTGCAGAGAGCGGCCCGACACAATGCAGGCTAATGCAGTGACACAAGAACAAGCATACACACTCTGCCTGCTCATATCCTGGGGAAGTGTGTGTGTGTGTGTGTGTGAGAGAGAGAGAGAGAGAGAGAGAGAGAGAGAGAGCGTGTATCTCCGAAGTTCGAAGAGGGGCAGGCAAAACGACTCGGATAATAAAAACACTTATTGTTGTTGTAGTATTTTTGGGGGATGTGGGCGCCATATACATTTTTTTCTATTCATTTTTTTTTTTTGGTTAAATGCGACGTTAAAATGCAACAGTAAAAACATTAAAATGTTACAAAAGACTTATATTTCAAATAAATGTTCTCCAATTTCAAAATTTCAAAGTCAAGTCAAGTCACCTGTATTTATATAGCGCTTTTAACAATACAGATTGTGTCAAAGCAACTGAACAGCATTAATTAGGAAAATATCTATGAAAATTAACTATCTATTTTTTATGAAAAAATCAGCATATTAGAATGATTTCTGAAGGATCGTGTGACACTGAAGACTGGAGTAATGATGCTGAAAATTGGCATAAGAGAAATAAAATACATTTTTAAAATATTAATATAGAAAGCGATTGTTTTACTTTGTAATAATATTTCAGAATTTTACTGTTTTTACTGTTTTACTGTACTGTTTTAATATAAGACTGTTTTACTGTTAATTAACCTACTGTTTCATATTTGATACACTTTTATACGCAGCTTTTAGAAAAAAAAAATCAAAGTTTAAAAGTGTAATATCAAATATGATACATCAGGCTTTTGAGGAACGTTTATTTGTTCTCTCAGTCATCATTGTATTGCATTCCATTATATGTTTTGAAACTACAGAGCTTTGATCATGAAACTGAGCATTTAAATATCATCTTATTGAGAAATATTATTAGATATATAGAGTGGCAACTGATGTTTATATGCATTTAATGTAAGTAGATGCTATACTGTTTTAAAGATCTCATTGATTTACATTGCAAGCTATTAGAATTTCTTGGCCATATCAGCATCTGCACCAAATTGCGTATATTTTTTGCTCATTTTGAGCCTCTGAATAAAATCGCATAAGCTCCATATTCTACTATATCATACTATATGAATTATAACAGCTTGATGTATCAAATCTCTCTCTCTCTCTCTCTCTCTCTCTATATATATATATATATTGTCTAAAGGTTCAATGAACAATGAACAATGTTGTTTAGTGTGATGCTGAGCGGTTGCTAGGCTTTTCTAGATGGTTGCTAGCTGGTTTCTCATTGGACCAAGACAAAACAGCCCACCAAACTCTCTATAACATAAATATTCTATAATATATAAAGTCTAAGGTTTTTTTTTTATCATCTACCAGGCTTAAATTTTGGATGGTGAAACTGAAGCAGGAGGCAATAGAGATAGCGAGTTGTCTGACAGCTAGAGGGCAGTCATGTACGGAGGCCGTGGAGACGGACAGAAGAAAGGTCAAACACATTCTCTTCCTTCACACTCACTCTCCATCCGCTCACACTCAAGTCTGCCGCTCCAGCAGTCGACCTCCGGCTTTAACAAGTGTCTCCATGCTGTAATTAACTGCTCTGGTTAGAGTTCATTAAAGTCCGATCCAGGATCAGTTTCCCATAATCAGATTCTTATCGCACACATTACGTCTGGAATCCAAAACTGGGCACGGACCAGAGGAGAAGCACACAGTGTACAACAGACACTTTTACACATAATGCACTATGAATTAAGGAAAAGACACATCTGCTCCAAATACATGATTTTTCTCTGGTGCTTTTTCCACCTTTCTCTGAACACACAACAACTTCTCTGTGTGCATGTAATTTTTTTTAAGGCATTAATCACATTTAGAACATTTTATAACACATTTAACTAATGTAATGTGATGCAACTGGCCAAACAATAATAATAATAATAAAAAAAAAATAATAAGTGGAGTTTTAGATGTTTCTTATTCATTTAAGTTTAATTTTAATTTTAGATTATAGTATTTATTTTAAACTAACTGTAATATTTATATTTTTATAGTTTTCATTTTAGTTTAAGTTTCAGAAATGATATTATGTTTTTGTCATTTTTATTATTATTATTATTTATATTTTAATATAGCTTTAATTATATTTTCTATTTTAGCTATAGTCTTAGTAATTTTTGTACTTAAACTATATTTTATTTTATTTTAAATTTTTAAATTTAATTTAATTTAATTATTTTATTTTATTCACAGAAACTTGTGATTTTGGCAGCTAGATAGGTAAACAGATGGAAAATGCCGTATATGGAGGCACCAGAATAACATCTATAGACCAGAATATCATATATATAGTTTTTTTTTTTTACTTGGACCAGTAAGAAAATGTCTAGCAACCCTCAGAAACTCCCTAGTAACCACCAAGAACACCCTACCAACTGCATGGCTACACTCTGGTAACACCCAGCATATGAAAAATCCATATAACACATTCCCTGATGAATCATGAGCAATAAATCCAGGTGCATGTGTTAAAACAGGTCTATTTTGATTCTATATAGTCTTTAAAGATTCACCTCAGGCTAGATAATATGTACTTTTCTACCATTTCAGAGGGCAGTGGGTTATATTTATACATATGGTAGTTTCTTGACATTAGCGCCGCCCCACCAGCCCTCGCCCAGACAGACAGACAGACAGACACATATACACACACTCATGTCCATTCATTATACCTTATCTAGCCAGGGCTAACCTGCAACCCTGACACAGGATATCCTGCTGCCTTCATTACAGTGCCAGGAGTCATTACTCCACGTCACACACACACACACAGACACACACCTCCTAACTCTTTCAAGCTGCCTCCAGCCCAGACGCGCGCCACACACACCAATGGCAAAGCTAGCATCAAAGTCAACAGCGCAGTCTGGGCTGCCAATGAGGTGAGACAGAACAACAGCCATCTCTAGACTGACAGACATTATTAGAGAGGAAGTCTCGCTCAATTTGCGGTCAGAGTAAGATAAAAGTTCTGTGATACGTTTATGAAATGAAGATGTGTGTTTGTGTGTTTCCTGATGGGCGAGTCATGTTATTCGATGAAATACGTCACATTTGTAGGGCTCTGTGATTTCCGTGATGCAGAAAACACGGATGAAATTGCGGAACAAGGGTGGAATGTCACAAAATTTAGCAATTTTTAGATGAATACAACAAAAGTAGGGCTGTACAATTAATTAAATCGAGCTATGGACTTGTGCCTGTGAATATTAAAGTGCAGCATTTTCACAATTTCATTTGATTAAATTATTGTCGTGTCACATACACACAGAAACTCAAAGGTCTTTACGACAACCCGCCAAAATAAAAGTTCAGTTTAACTTGAGAAACTGTGACAAAAATATATTACTGTTGTACAGCAGAATGTACTTCTCAAAGTAATGCTAATAACAACAACAACAACAACAACAACAACTATTTTGTTAGGAATATCACACACAATTGCTTACATGTTTAAGTTTAACAGTAAGCCTGTTAAATAAATAAATAAATAAATAAATAAAAGTGTTCATTTGATTATATTTTAAAATAACAATTAAACTTTTGTTGTTTTATGCCTTAATTTGATTACAGTAACACCACATTTGAATTTTTATTCAAACATAAAAATAAGAAATCTAATAATCATAATTTGTTAATCATACATTGTTAAACTAAATAAGTTTCATGACTTCATGATTTCAATTATTAGACATGCTTTTTCATTACTTACTTTTAATTAACCATTAAAAGAAAAAGAAAAAGAAAAAAAGGATTTGGATTTGGATTTGAATAAAAAAAAAAATAAAAAAATAAAAAATAAATAATGAACTAACAAAAACAAACAAGCATTTCAGAGGGACAGAGAGAAGGGGACCTTTAATCCTGTTTTATTAATGTCACTGGACTTAGTTGGATGTGCGTCTAAATGTGTTTGTGTTGCCAGATCTCTCCCGTAATTTCCCCCTCTCTCTCCAAAATCAATCCCAGACATGTATCAATAAAAGTCAGGCCACTGCTGCAGTCTGCAACCACAAACCGCCGTCCGCTTCAGGCAGACCGCAGCAGCTCTGCTCATCAGCCTGTTCTCTGTGACTATCACAACGCCCGATGAGTAATGACTTCACTTCACTGTCTCAGCCCAAAACAAGTCCTGCAAAACATGCAGATCCAAACCCGTGCAGCCGGACGGCTTCTCTCGTGTAAATGCAATGTCACGGAAAGCCTAAAACAACTTCACTCTGTCAAACAAGTCCATGAAATTCCTCTAGTGTGCCCAGAATTGTTTAATGATACTATTTTGCACCAAACACTTTTCATTTTCGAGAATAATTACACTGGAAAAATAAATTGCAGAAGTTGCATGCAAAAGTTTAAAACTATCACCACAATTAGTCGACAAAAAAAACTAAAACAAAAAAACACGGATGAAATTGCGGAACAAGGGTGGAATGTCACAAAATTTAGCAATTTTTAGATGAATACAACAAAAGTAGGGCTGTACAATTAATTAAATCGAGCTATGGACTTGTGCCTGTGAATATTAAAGTGCAGCATTTTCACAATTTCATTTGATTAAATTATTGTCGTGTCACATACACACAGAAACTCAAAGGCCTTTACGACAACCCGCCAAAATAAAAGTTCAGTTTAACTTGAGAAACTGTGACAAAAATATATTACTGTTGTACAGCAGAATGTACTTCTCAAAGTAATGCTAATAACAACAACAACAACAACAACAACAACTATTTTGTTAGGAATATCACACACAATTTCTTACATGTTTAAGTTTAACAGTAAGCCTGTTAAATAAATAAATAAATAAATAAATAAAAGTGTTCATTTGATTATATTTTAAAATAACAATTAAACTTTTGTTGTTTTATGCCTTAATTTGATTACAGTAACACCACATTTGAATTTGTATTCAATCATAAAAATAAGAAATCTAATAATCATAATTTGTTAATCATACATTGTTAAACTAAATAAGTTTCATGACTTCATGATTTCAATTATTAGACATGCTTTTTCATTACTTAATTTTAATTAACCATTAAAAAAGAAAAAAAAAGAAAAAAAGGATTTGGATTTGGATTTGAATAAAAAAAAAAATAAAAAAATAAAAAATAAATAATGAACTAACAAAAACAAACAAGCATTTCAGAGGGACAGAGAGAAGGGGACCTTTAATCCTGTTTTATTAATGTCACTGGACTTAGTTGGATGTGCGTCTAAATGTGTTTGTGTTGCCAGATCTCTCCCGTAATTTCCCCCTCTCTCTCCAAAATCAATCCCAGACATGTATCAATAAAAGTCAGGCCACTGCTGCAGTCTGCAACCACAAACCGCCGTCCGCTTCAGGCAGACCGCAGCAGCTCTGCTCATCAGCCTGTTCTCTGTGACTATCACAACGCCCGATGAGTAATGACTTCACTTCACTGTCTCAGCCCAAAACAAGTCCTGCAAAACATGCAGATCCAAACCCGTGCAGCCGGACGGCTTCTCTCGTGTAAATGCAATGTCACGGAAAGCCTAAAACAACTTCACTCTGTCAAACAAGTCCATGAAATTCCTCTAGTGTGCCCAGAATTGTTTAATGATACTATTTTGCACCAAACACTTTTCATTTTCGAGAATAATTACACTGGAAAAATAAATTGCAGAAGTTGCATGCAAAAGTTTAAAACTATCACCACAATTAGTCGACAAAAAAAACTAAAACAAAAAAAACAACAAGTCAAAGCACAGATATAATAAGCAACAGCACAAAAATGAATTATACTACAACATATTAGTCATAACACAGCACAAGGTCAAATGAAAGCCAAATGAAAATAGTCTGCAACACAACAAAAATAAACCACAATACAAAAATTAGCCACAACAGAATGAAAATACTTGTAAAAACAGTACAACCACAAAACTGATGGAATTGATATTATGCTTAGTTTTACTCTGCATTTTTTAAAGTACAAATACATTCAAAAGTTTGGTTTCAGTATTTATTTATTTGTTTGTTTATATTTTTATTCCCCAAATACCCATTGATTGAACATTTCAAATTTTAAATGCTGTTCTTTTAACCTTTATATTTATAAAAAAAAATTATAATAATTAAAAACATTACAAATAAAATAAATAAAATCTGAAGACTAGAGTAGTTGCTGCTGAAAATTCAGCTTTAATATCAGAGGAACAAATTATATTTTAAAATATATTAAAATAGAAAACATTTTATTAAATTGTAATAATATTTCATATTACCGGTTTTACTGTATTTTTCATCACATTAATGCATCTTTATGAGGTATTTCATTCAAAAGCATTAAAATATCTGACTGACCCAAATCTTGGAGTAGTGATTTTAGTTTTGATTCATTAGTTGTTTTTCTTCCATTTCTGTTGTTAATTCTGCTATGTCTTCATCTTTTGTTAATTCTAGGGCTGAATTTACACATTTACCTCAGAAAAACATATTCTGTGACCATAAACTCATTAGTCAGATAGAAAAATAAACTGTAGAGAGGGGCATTTTGCTAAATATATGCACCAAATAACATATTCATTACAGACTCAATGTTTGAATAAATCCATCAAGTTTTCATGACGGCCACCATTATGTTTATATTTAAATTGGTAATCGAATCGCAAGCTTGTGAATGAGAATCGAATCGAATCAAATTGTGAAATGTGTGTCAAAACCCAGCCCTAGTTAATTCTGTTAGTATAGTGCTAGAAGTCCTAGCTCTATTTTATGTGAAGTGTCCAAATAGCGTCTATCTAACACAAAGCATCAGAACACAGACATATGTACAGTATTCATCGTGCTAATCTTAATTCATGAATCATTTATATTCAAAATATCCGTAAGCAAAAAGGGCATGAATTCAGTTCTTTGTTGTACTAGTTACAGCTTACAACAGCATCTGGAAAACCTCTTCCTTCACACACACTAAAATGTTTGTGGTTTAATCAGGTGTTTGTAGGTGGTGTGTGGGAAAGCCTGGGTGATGGGGGTACAGGGGCGCATTGACAGTCCGTCTTCTTCACACACACCCAACACCCTCTAACACCCCAGTGACTGGCTCACTGTTTGGGCATGCAGGGCCAAACTTTCAGAATTTACTACCTATTTCCCCCTGCGCTGTCATTACGGACAAACACACAACACAGATGTACCATTGCATGCAATAACAAGAGCCATTACACACACACACACACACACACACCTTTGTAAATCTGCGAGGAGTCATAAAATTTATTAGCAAACCCCCCATATTCGACCGCTAAGCTGCGTGTGTGTGCGTATGTGGGAACGTCAAGCTGCAGTTTGTGTTTCGCCGTCATAATTTCTGTGACTCCTCATCTTGCAAGGGCAGGCTCTGGTTAATTAAAAAGCGGGCGAGTCTGGCTGGCTGGCCGGACGCTCTCGTAAAAACACACATCTGGGCTGCAATATGACTGGTGTAAGGTGGGGCGGTGCTTCATTGCCACTGTTGAGTGTATGAGCGCTCTGATAGCCTCACTGTCACTCTGAGAGTGAGACAGAAGCGTGATAGATTACAGATGTACAGTACATGCACAAAGACTCATGTACGACGGCCTGCGTCTCACTACCAAAACACAGCTGCCAGACACACATGAAAAAAGACTTTATACCAAAAAAATGCAAGCCATTGCGCAAGGGCTGCAAGCATTACACTTTATTCCAATAGTCCACTTTAGACATTTTACCATCTATAAGTAACTTTGCAGCTATCGACTAACTCTTATTAGAGTATGATAGGCTCTTAGGTTAGGGTTAGTAGAATAAGTTGACATGTCCTTGTTACTTATAGCTCTGTCATGACAACTCTTGGAGAGTTTAGCATGTTAATGTACATGACAATGGTAAAGGGTTAGTTCACCCAAAAATGAAAATTCTGTCATTAATTACTCACCCTCATGTCGTTTCAAACCCGTAAGACCTTCGTTCATCTTCGGAACACAAATTAAGATATTTTTGAACAAATCATGTTTTAAAATATATTCAAATAGAAAACATTTTATTAAATTGTAATGGTATTTCATAATATTACTGTTTTTACTGTATTTTTATCACATGAATGCGTCTTTATGAGATATTTCATTCAAAAAGAGTAAAAAAAAAAACAAACAAAAAAAAAACACTAACTGACCCTAAAACTTGTGAACAGTACTGAATTTCATTTTAATTCATCAGTTGTTTTCCTTCGATTTCTGACATGTTAATTCTAATGTGTTTCCATCTTTTGTTAATTATGCTATAATGCTAGAAATTTAAGTCATGTGCTAAAGGTGTCCCTTTAACAAAACTTAGGAACATGGAACAGCCAAACAAAATTATGTACATATACAGTATTCATCTTGATTCATCGACCATTTATATTCAAAATATCCATAAGCAAAAAGGGCATGAATCCAGTTCTTTGTTGTACTGGTTACACCTAACAACAGCATCTGGAAAAGCGCTTCCTTCACACACACACACTACAATGTTAGTGGTTTAATCAGGTGTTGTAGATGGTGTGTGGGAAAGCCTGGGTGACGGGGGTACAGGGGCGCATCGACAGTCCGTCTTCTTCACAAACACCCAACACCCTCTAACACCCCAGTGACTGGCTCAGTGTTTGGGCACGCAGGGCAAAACTTTCAGAATTTACTACCTGTTTCCCCCTGCGCTGTCATTACGGACGGACACACAACACAGATGTACCATTACGTACAATAATAAGAGCCATTACACACACACACCCCTTTGTAAATCTGCGAGGAGTCATTAAAATTTATTAGGAAAACCCCCTATTTGGCCGCTCAGCTGTGTGTGTGTGCGTATGTGGGAACGTCGAGCTGCGGTTAGTGTTTCGCCGTCATAATTTCTGTGACTCCTCATCTTGCAAGGGCAGGCTCTGGTTAATTAAAAAGCGGGCGAGTCTGGCTGGCTGGCCGGACGCTCTCGTAAAAACACACATCTGGGCTGCAATATGACTGGTGTAAGGTGGGGCGGTGCTTCATTGCCACTGTTGAGTGTATGAGCGCTCTGATAGCCTCACTGTCACTCTGAGAGTGAGACAGAAGCGTGATAGATTACAGATGTACAGTACATGCACAAAGACTCATGTACGACGGCCTGCGTCTCACTACCAAAACACAGCTGCCAGACACACATGAAAAAAGACTTTATACCAAAAAAATGCAAGCCATTGCGCAAGGGCTGCAAGCATTACACTTTATTCCAATAGTCCACTTTAGACACTATAAGTAATATAAGTAACTTTGCAGCTATCGACTAACTCTTATTAGAGTATGATAGGCTCTTAGGTTAGAATAAGTTGAATAAGTTGACATGTCCTTGTTACTTATAGCTCTGTCATGACAACTCTTGGAGAGTTTAGCATGTTAATGTACATGACAATGGTAAAGGGTTAGTTCACCCAAAAATGAAAATTCTGTCATTAATTACTCACCCTCATGTCGTTTCAAACCCGTAAGACCTTCGTTCATCTTCGGAACACAAATTAAGATATTTTTGATGGAATCTGAGAGCTGTCTGACCCTGCACCCCATAGACAGCAACTGAAATGTTCCCAAGTCCAGAAACGTAGCAAGGAGATCTGTAAAATAATCCATGTGACAACAGTGGTTCAACCGCAATTATACGAAGCTACGAGAATACTTTTTGTGGAACAAAAAAAAAAGACTTTATTCAACAATTCGCGGTTTACGTCCAGCGGATATTCTCCAAAATGGCACCAGGGTGATGCGGAGGAGACGAATTGTTGAATAAAGATGTTACTTTTTTTCTTTTGCGCACAAAAAGTATTCTCGTAGCTTCGTATAATTGCAGATGAACCACTGATGTCACATGGATTCCGAAGATGAACGAAGGTCTTACGGGTTTGAAACGACATGAGGGTGAGTAATTAATGACAGAATTTTCATTTTTGGGTGAACTATACCTTTAATGTGTTTGGTCTTGGCGGAATAGATCTGCTACATTGCTGTTGCTGCTGCGGCAGTGCAAGTACCGAGACTTGCTACTGCCAATACATCCACAGACATGCTACTGTGAGCATGTAAGAAATACTGCTGCTGCACATATAACCAGTGGTGGAAAGAGTACTGAAAAAATATTCTCAAGTAAAAGTACCATTACCTTCCAAAAAATGTAGTGTGAGTAGAGTAAAAGTACTTGTCCAAAAAACTACTTGAGTAAGAGTAAAAGAGTAGCCTATTTAAAAGTACTCATGAGTATTGAGTAGTGAGTACTGAGCTGTGGATTCTACCCCCTCATAATAAACACTGTACACCGCAATTGA
>NW_015649578.1:584736-585258 GCF_001515625.1 Sinocyclocheilus rhinocerous | reverse complement strand
TCATGCCATACCTTTTACACATTTACTCGAATTGTTATGCTGATAATACAATTTGTAAGGAAAAATGCATTAAATAGCGAGGTATTTCTGGGGAAACTTTTTCAAAGGAAAACACACACACACACACACACACACGTCTCTTTGCTGAGCCGCGGTGGTCTCGGTGAATCAGCAGCACCCACAACTGAATGGAACAAAAAGTGTTGAACTTGAAAATTGTTTATGCGCGAGTGCACTTGCTAAATGATTGTATAAAATGGATAAAAAATTTAATATAATAAAAAAAAACGTTTATTAACGAGCTGCAGTTTTATTACATCACCTGATTCTGATATTTTGAGCGCACAAAAGTGCATTTTGCACGCGCGCAATCTGAGTTTTGTGGAGAAAATGTTCGTTTCACAAAGAAAATCAATTTTGCATTTAAAATAAGTTTTTGGATGTGTACAGATCTTCTCTTTTGCACTTGCAGCCTTTCACTAGCTTGCTCACCTGATGCCAGCCCTCAGTGCTCTCTAAATG
>NW_015649578.1:573008-584721 GCF_001515625.1 Sinocyclocheilus rhinocerous | reverse complement strand
ATTATGCAAGTTGATATTCTGATTATATTTTTTTCCAAGCACATTTTACCAATTCCAAACATCATCAATCTTAATAACTACTATTAATCTTGTATTTAATCATTTATAATCTATATATTATTGTTCAAGTAGGCTGGAAGTGAAAAACGCCTTATATTCAGGTGTGCATAATTATTAAGGAATGTTGTGATTGGTTGTCAAGACCTTGCACGCGCAAAAGAGAAGGTCTGCACACATCCAAAAACTTATTTTAAATGCAAAATTGAGTTTCTTTGTGAAACGAACATTTTCTCCACAAAACTCAGTTCGCGCGCGTGCAAAACGCACTTTTGCCTATGCACAATTTGATTTGACGAAAGTCACGAGACCTATGACTCTCTATCCAATCACGTTGATGGATACAAATAAAATTAAAATAAGCATGTAACGACCACAAACGGAGGAAAATAGCGGAGTAAAAGTACCGATACATCACTTAAAATGTACTCAAGTAAAAGTACACAATTTTTAAACTACTCAAAAAAGTACAATTACTGATAAAAAACTACTTAATTACTGTAACGTGAGTATTTGTAATTCGTTACTTCACACCCCTGCATATAACATATATGAAATAATTCCGTAGCAGATCTATACAGGTGGAGCTGGGGAAGGTGGAGGGTTTCTGAAGCATGCTGCAACTGCTACAGCAAACACTAGCCGAGTATTTGAATGATGAGAAGCAAGCTCATTGGCTGCTGATGTGAAAAGATACCAATGTAAATTATGATGTGATTTTATGTCAGATTGAGTTAGAATCTATCGGCCTGCGCCATCTAGAGTTTCATGACAGAACTTTGTATTTAGTAGAATCTCAGGACTTTCAAAATAAAGTGTTAACACTGCACATTACAATTTGTCAGGTAAATGGAATGTAAGGTAAAAAAAATATTTTATAATGCTGAAGAATAGTGCTGCAGGGATGACATATTTTTTTAGCAGATTTCAGTCATGTTCGCGTTGGTCAAGCGAATTCGCCACACTGATTGGAAAAGCTGATTGGTTTGAAAGTGACTTCTGTGTGAGCAGTGCCTCATACATTTCAACGCTATTGACAATGGGCCTTTTTTACATGTGAAATGTCGCTGAAATTTCACTAATGTCACTGCGCTTTTACTTGTCTTGAAAAAGGCAAGTCGCTAAATGGGACTACCGAGGCTGTCGGGGACATTAATATTCATCACAGCGAATAAGAAATCTCACCTACTCACTAGTACACTTTCACAGCCTCGTTGTGTTAAAATAGCGCTCTTCTAACTCAAACTTTCAGGGAAAATGTTTTTTAATTCAAGACCGAAAGAGTTGTCGAAGCTTAATGGTGGAGCCGTAGGACTCATTTTCCTGTCTTGACCCGTCCTCTTGATAGCACAGCGGCTGGTATGTATTAAGGTTTGACAGCACTAGGCCCCCATTAGACAGCCAGACAGATTCCGCTTACAGAAAAGCGGCCCATTATCAAAGACACTCAGATGGAAATACAACATGGATGGGAGGAGGAGAGGAGAGGCATAGGATGGGCCCCTGAATACTCATTTGGTCACTGTGGTCAACAGGCCCAACCACACAAACTTTCTCAAATACACTCAACTGCATGATTTTCGGTATCCTTCATGTCCGTTTCATTGAGAAATGTGCATTATGCGCTGAAGTTTAATACTAGAATCACTTGCTATCTCTGGATCATCCGCCAGTCTTTGCTAAAGTGGCGAGTAGGCAGTTTTACGCAAAGAAAGAAAAGAACCTGGTGGTTTTGCAAAAAAAGATACATTTCAGACTGCACCTCCATAATGAAACCTCCTGTATGTAATTTATGGTTCCTCGTTAAGGCCGGCTCAGGAATGGCACTGTTGCATTATGCTCTCCTTCTTTACTGGCCGGCTTTGGAAGTCCGCGTTTTACAGCCAAGCTTTATGATATGTATTTAGGGCAATTAGGGAGGAGATATATTGACTCATTACGACAGAGCAGGTGCAGGGGGAGCGTGTGGCATGTATATAAATGCCCCACGTGGGGATTGGAGGCCTGCTTCGACTGCACAGAGACGCCACAGAGCGTGTCCTCTTGGCTTATGAAGTCCAGGGGGCCGTCGCAGGGTTTCATCTGCGCCACAACAGGGCCACATTGCCCTCGTTTTCATTTCATGCCCAGTCCAGGCACTGGATCTGTCATGCGTTTGGTCATAAAGTCTAGTAGGATTGGAACATTACGGGTTGAAAACTAGATCAAAGCATTGTAAATTTCATGTTAAAACTTGACAGACAAAGAGAAATGTGTGTGATGTAGTGCATCTTAACAAGTATTTAAGCAAGTTCAAGTCTTGAAAAGTTAAATTGGAATACAATAATTCAATTTCATTTTTAAGAGCTTGCTTAAGCATTTAAGCCACTCTATAATGTAAATTAAAAAGCAAATTTAAAAGAAATCCTACAAAATAATTTATTAGGAATAATGACAGACAAATAAATAAATCAGTAGTATGTTGCAGTATTATCACATAGCCTCATAATGTTTACATCCAACTATTATTTTGGAAGTAAATTTAGTTATTTTGAATTTATTTATTTATTTAGTAAAATATCTTAACTTTTGAGAATTTGATAAAATAATTGAATCAATGAAAAACTTAAAAATCAAGATAATATTATTTCCATTAATCACACTGGAAATGAAAGGTCAAGTTGAGAGCATTGCATTGTAGGATCAGTCTTATTTTAGTATAAACTACTACAGTTTTTGTTAATGTTTTTTACAAAATTAGAAATAGATTTTCATATATTTTCAGCTTTTTTTTTGTTTTAGTTTTAGTACTTTTTGTCATTTTTATTAGTTTTTTTTTAAATGCATATGTAGGTTTAATTAAGTTTTAGTTTTTAGTTTTAGTTTATTTACTTTTAGTTATTTTAGTACTTCAACTTGAAACAAAATGAGAACGGTTGCAACTAGCTGAAAATATAAGTTTAAGTTTTTAATATTTTATTAAATTTCAGTTCATATTTAATTCATTTTAAGTAATAAAAAATTGTTTTTTTTATGGTTTTGGTTTTAATTTTAGTTAACAATAATAAACCTGTGTGGCATACAGTATTCAATATGCAGTGTGTTGTGTTGTATACAACATTTGTTGGCAAATGTAGTATGTCATCCGGGTATTCCATGCATACAGAAAATGTACATATTGTGCAAATTTTATATATTCTAATAATAAGATCCGTATGGTAGCATGTTATTTCAAACATAGCCTGTGAATTTCTTTCTCACTCTAAATTGACCCTCTTTTTTTCATTTGCATGCCTCATCATAAGATCAGGCCCATTATAAAATGAGTACATATAGGCGAAAGCACTGAACTAAATGACTCTTAACTGTGAGCTCACACTGACTTTGAATAATGAGGCTAATCACGGCCGTGCCCCCCACGTGCCAAGAAGGACAATGTGCCACACATGGGGTAAAATGACACGGCTTCTCTAATTGTGGCCAAGGACTTCAACAGTGATCTGTGGCCGTCGACTGCAGACGCGACCAGGAAACGACATCGGCCGGCGCTCACTGTGGCCTCTTCAACATTTTCATGACCGGATCTTGAAAAGAAATTAATTTGGCAATTATGAAAGCCAGAGCTTCACAGGGAGAATATAGCAAAATGTGATTATTATACAAATGACCAGACCGCTGTTCACTTTAAACATCAAGAGCAATTGAACAAGCAGAACTCACAGCAATCAGGAAACCACAGAGCCAATTCTGTTATTCAGATCAAATTGATCAGAGCTTTTAGACATTTTTACACAACATTTTTCACATTTTCAATGGCATTCAATAAACAGGGCCAGAACTTTTACACTTATTGTCCCTGACATAATGTCCTCTTTATGTTTGTTCAATTATATTTTGATTGATTGATTGATTGATTGATTGATTGATTGATTGATTGATTGATTGATTGATTGATTGGTTGGATGGTTGGTTGATTGATTGATTGATTGATTGATTGATTGATTGATTGATTGATTGATTGATTGATTGATTGATTGATTGATTGATTGATTGATTGATTGATTGATTGATTGATTGATTGATTGATTGATTGATTGATTGATTGATTGATTGATTGATTGATTGATTGATTGATTGATTGATTGATTGATTGATTGATTGATTGATTGATTGATTGATTGATTGATTGATTGATTGATTGATTGGTTGGTTGGTTGATTGATTGATTGGTTGATTGATTAGTTGGTTGGTTGGTTGAAAAATGTACACCACCAGCAAGGGATATGCAAAATCCAGCTAGAATTAGAATTAAAATGATTGAAAACAAACATTTGATCCATAATTTAACCCAAATTATTAGTATTATATTATTGTTTAGTATTACAAAAGTTGGGCTAAACTTTTTAAAGTAGCCCTAAAGAATGGCAAAACCTTTAATGGACTTTTTGGTAATTGTATTTTTGTTACCTCCAGGAAGGAGACAGACCCTCAATAGCAAGATATTGTATTATAGCATTTTATAGATGTGAGCCTGACTGAAGCTTCCTGCCAAGTGTCTATGTGCTGTTCAAATACGTAAAGTCTTCTCATGTTCATATATCTGGGCCCTTCTGCTGTAAAAAGAAAGGTTTTGTAGGGGAAATTGCTTTCTTTTGAAGAAGCTCTTGTGTTATGCTTTGACGACTGTTTATCTGAAGAACTGTTCCAGTTGCCTCATCCTATAATTGAAATCCCTGTTATTGTCATAAGGACTAAACTGATGAAAAAGTTGCATCGTTGCCAGCCTTCCACAGTTTTCAAGCCTCACAAACAACAGTGCTGCTCCTGCACTGTAGTGTTAAAGTAATGCAAGATGTCGAGATACACTCATGCAGCAATGACATAATGACATCACCGGGCAGTACAAATCAGACAATTGCAAAAGAATATTTCTCTGACATTACCTTGGACACAAAATGAAGCCAGTCCCCAGAAACCACATTGGAGTTCATTTTCTAACTCTATGGAAAAGCGTTTTCCCTAAAACATCAGTGAGGTAATGTTCTTCATCAGAGATCTTACAGGGTTTGGAGACTTATTTTTATATTTCTGTACAGTTGCTGTACAGGTAGGGTGCTATCAAATCTGTACCACTTAAAACATTTTTCAAAAAAGAAAACGTTCTCAAATCATATTGGGAGCACTGTTAAAAATAAAGTCGCTTGCTTTCTGGGAGAAGTTCTAAAGCACTGTCGTTTAATTTCTACAGGAGAAAAAAAAAACAAGACAGACAGAAAATATGAAAATAAACCCTCACATTTTAAGCAAATACTAGCTAACATCTGCTGGTTGGCATAAGCAAACTGTCTTTTCCCCCAAAATGGAGCTTGGTATGTGTGGTTTTCCCTTTCCTCTCTTTTTTTCCCAAGTCGTTCTTCCCATAGCGAGGGCCTGGCAGGATTAGCCTCAGGAATTACAAGCCAACGTTAAAGACCTCCTTACATTACAACTCTAAATGTTTATTAATATCCAAAAACCAAAACCTGTACATGGGTGGTAACAGCTGAGGTAAAACATTAAAATGATGTTTTTACTACAGAAAATGCTTAGTTACAGATCATACGGGGAAGTTTTGGGATATAGCTTGGTACAATGAATATTTTGTATACTTTGAAATACAACTGAAGGTTTAGACTGTTCCAACCAATTTATTCCTGCTATAACTGCAAATTAAATCTTACAATCTGTGCATTTGAAGTGTTTTTATGCAAGATGACTTTCGAGCGTTCATACATTTTATTTGATTGTAACCCATGATCATGCTATTGCTATCACCTTGTTCCTCCAGTTGAGATCCATTTAAATCCATTAAAATTGACTTCATCGAATGTAAAGTGGTATTTGATTCACATTTTTTTGACAGTGCAGTAGTATTGCATCATAGATCTTTCTGCCTGACAAGTAAATCTTTTAACCATAATGATATCGAATAAGAAGTTGCTGACTGTGGTTTGATTAATTTTCTTATTTTTGACAGACACATGACAGAGAGAGAGAGAGAGAGAGAGAGAAAGAGAGGGGTGGGGGAGGTCCCAACTATTCCTTAACTGAAAACAGGCAAAAAATCTCCAATTCCAAACAACAATTTACAGGCGTACTCTGCGGCATACCTGCTCAAGATCAGACTGAATCTATACAATCAGTGGGCCAAATATTTCAAAGCCAGCGCAATTTCTCAAACTCAATTTGTAAATGTGCAGTGATATAGAGTAAACAGTTGAGTCAACGCTGGCAATCGCATCTGCCTGGGCTGAAGAAGTGTTCGATTACGCCTCGCTTGGAGTTGCAATGAGATGGAGGATTTTCAAACGCACCTCGGTGATGCTAATTCATTCAAGACGTTTACTTTTTCAATAATATGATTATCCTGCATGCTAACATGCGTTAGCCAGCATGTTCTGTACATCACCAGCTGAACTGAACAATCGAAATCTGAATAGTATTGAATATGTCCTGCTTTTGCACGCTCTCCACGGTTTGAGAATGTTCCAACAATCTGACTTTTTGTACAAAATAATTCAGAGGCACACAATGAAATGATCCATGTCACAAACTTTTCTTTGTTTTAGATTATTCATATGCCCAGAAATTTTAGAAATGCAGTCAGTTTTTTGTGTGTGTGTTTGAAGGAATGTGTCCAATAATGGAACTTAACAAGAATAGGATCAAATTTAAGATAAAATACCTGTATCATAATCAATATGCAAACTCATAAGGCCTCTCTCATGATCAAAACTTTGCTGAAAACGTTGTGTCTTTTGCTGTGAAATCTTTTATAAAGTAAATGTAAGAATAACTATTATATTGTAAATAATATTTCAAGATAAACATACTGACTTAAACAACTTTTTACTTGATTATCCATACTTAACCATAAATACTGATTATCTTTTTTTTTTTTTTTTTTTTTTAAATCATATTAAAATGTTGGTAACACTTCAGTTTTGGGACCATTTCTCACTATTGACTAGTTACTTATTAGCATGCATAATACTAATATATTGGCTGTTTATTAAAGCACATATTAATGCCTTATTCTGCATGATCACATTTTGGATCCCTTAATCCGACCCATACCTAAACTTAACAACTACCTTACTAACTATTATTAAGCTGCAAATTAAGAGTTTATTGAGGCAAAATCATAGTTAATAGTTAGTTAAGTGTGACCGAAAATGAGAACAATCATCTCCAAATCATCATTGTATTGCATTGCATTATATGTTTTGCCCCCACAGTAAATACAGAGCTTTGTTCATAAAACTAAGCATTTAAATATAATTTTACTAAAACATATTATTGGAGATACTGAGTAAAAACTGATATGAATAAGCTTTTTATGTAAGTAGTCTGCTATACTACTATAAAGATCTAATTGATTTACATTACAAGCTATCAGAATTTCAAATGTAGTTTAAAATGTAGGTGTTTTTTCCTTCTTGAATGTGAGATCAGATCAATATTCAATACTATATGAACCATAAAAGCCGGACGTATCAAACATGATACAAAAGACACAAATGCAAACTATTTTTAATGTTTTGTCTAAGGTTCAATACACCTTTACATTAAAAAGAGAGAGATTATTTCATATGTCAGACTTTACCGAGTTAATGTATTGACCAAACCATAGACAAAAAACTTCTGACTGCAGCTCAGTGACCTCCAACAATATGAGACCAAATCAGAGAACTCAAACACGCACATGAACACAACCCTCAGCTGCACCGCAGGCTGTGAAAGCATCTGAAATATAAACAAAAGTCCAGAATCACTGGACCTCTGTGCTTTCTCGCCGTGCCATTGGTTAACCCGGCCTCTCCCGACATACAGGCCCTGCGGTGTAGCGCGTAATTGTAAAGCTACGCTTTATGAAGACTGGAGGAGACTTTAAACCATTGTTTAAAGTCGGACGTTTAATATTTCTCAGCTTGCTGGCATGCCGTCAAGCCTCAGACAATAAAGCTATTGAGTTCAGCTGTACCTCTGACTTGATTCATCCGAAGCGCTGGTTTTAGCACCTTTTCTGTTCTCGATTTCAGCAGCAGAAGCTCGGATCTCCCCCATCTGACGGTTGCCGTACCATATATCACACCGAGGGAAAGCTCCTCTGCCCTAATCTTGAGAAATGTTTACGGCTACCGTTGGCCTTAACTTCCAGGCCCTCTGGCCTCAACCTTCACCCTCACTAAAGACTCGGCCCCCTCCGCAAGCCTATGATGGATTCTCAAAGAGACTTGGCCGCTGAGGGGGCCGCTATATCTGACAGCCCTTTTAATTAAGCCACACATCTAATAAAGGAGGTGAGCCATTTGCTCATTGTTTAACGCAGTATGGAGAACACACCAGTCAAGCCCCAGGACGTGCATTAATTCACCTCTCGGATTGGGAACGAGGAGGGCTGGATGGGGGCTTAATGTATGGACGCCACAGTAACGGGCCTGACAGTAATGGCCGATTCTTGTGCATTAGGATGATTGCGAGGGCCAGGCGCTTTCAGACAAACCAATCCACCACGCGGAGATGCAACAGTCACATGATCGGGCTCTCAGGCCCATTAGAGACAGCGGGAGAGCGGGCTGGGTAATCAATGGGTGTGGGTGTGCGGGATGGAGGATGGGGGCAGAGGGCTGGAGTTTGTGAAGAATTCGAGCAATATTAATCTCTTTCTGTCTTGAGTCATATTCCTCTTGCCACATATTACAGTACAGTGACACTTGATTTACTCACAGGAACATTCAGGACGCCTGTTATTACACGGTAGCAGTACCTTGTTATGCCATTTATATATAAAAAAAGACTTACTGTATGAAGCCTACAAATATAAGGATATTCGAAATGCAACTCCTAATGCCTTAACCATAGCATTTGGTGTTGATTGTTATTGGCAGATGCAATCTAAAAAATGGTCGAATTTCTGACCAACTTATCTACCTTCCCAGCAGACACACATCGTCATAAGACGTTGATATTTGGTAAAATTTTGGTTGCGACGTCCGGTTACCAAAATTCAATGTAAATTCAACTTTTAATGTCAATGTTAAATTGATGTCCAGCTGACGTTGATATTTTGTTGTGTAACCAAAATCCAATGTTAAGTCAACGTCAAATTGACGTCAAATATTGACGTCGACCCGATTTAAATTTTCAACCAAAATGCAACGTCTGTCTGACGTCATGTCCAACGTCAAACTGATGTTACATAGACGTCCGGTGCCTGCTGGGTTATAACATCTTATATTTATACAAATCCTTTCATTAATGTAATTCATATGTAATCAAGGTGGACATTCTGGATTGGTGGCTAACAACAAATACAAAGTTAGTCATCAATTTCACAGATACTCAAACTCACAGTTATGGATATGGATGAATATGTTTGATACCATGACTGCTTTCTGTTGATATTTTATTTATTTCTTTGTACATTTCCATGTATCTCTGTGTACTTACTATCCATGTAAGTACACAGGATCAGTCACATATTGTTTTGATTAATGATGCGTCATGCATATTGTCTGTTAATCATTAACTGTGCAGGCTGGGTCAGTGGCAAATGAAGTCAAAGTTGATATTGTTCAAATTTTGGAGGTCACCTTACAAGCCATATGCCAAGGGTTACACAGCTTGACAGATACTTCCATAGGATTCAGTGAACTTGGGAATGCTGACGTAAATCATGTGCCCCCCCCCCCCCCAAAAGAGAAAAAAACTTACTTTTTTTGGATTGAATTACAATCTGGCACCTGCACTTAACACTTAGTACATCACTTTGCCGTAAAGTAGCTGCTAAATTATGAAGTAACTGAATGTTTTATATTATCATGCTATTTCACTATAAACCATAAAATAATCTTTACTTCTCCTCAGAGCTGTTTTGCGCTAAAGAGCTACTGATGAAAAAGCACCGTGTGTCGTTTTATTCCATAATTAACTCAGCGGGGAGACACGAGTTAGCCTCTGGTCATTGAGTCATTAAAACCACCCATCTCTGATGACTCAACTAACGAACGAGCTGTGCATTTAGCCGGTTAGATAACAATGGTGTAAACTAGCAAACAGTGCTGTGTCTGTGTGTGACGCAAAATAAAATTGAACTTGAAATTAAATTTAACAGCCTTGGCCTCTTTTTATGTTTCTGTCTTCTATCTAATCCAGATTTAACATGGAAAAAGAGCTATTTATTAGAGCTCCAGCTAGCTGATCTACTTAAATGTACCTGGCAGTAGGCTGCATGCTAATGGTGCCGGCTTGTTTGTTTTTGTGTTGTTTTGTTCCCTGGCACAGCTGAGAACTGGCGTGCGTGTGTATCCTTTGCTGACTGAACTATTGCGTTGTTTTGTGCTGTGAAAATAGTCTGAACCTCTAGAGAGAAATGAAACACCCGTAAGAGCTAATGTATCCACGCATGATGAGCTACAGTGCAGCAGATGCTTGAAACACACACAAACACAGAGGCAGAAATAGCTGTAACCTATCTAATTTATCAACTGACTGATTGATTGGAGAATTGAGTGCTGACTTACAGAATAAAAGAGAAAGAGGTGGGAGAGCGAGCAGGTTCGAGACCCCCAGCAGGCCTGTCTAAGATCAGAGTTCACAGGTTATCACTCAAGCTCTCAGTTTGACCTCATTACCTAATGTGGCGGCATCGGCTACTATCTGACTCTTACAGCTGTTAGCACCCCAGCTGAGCATGTGTGTGTGTGTGTGTGTGTGTGTGAATGTGAGCATACTTTACTGAATTCAATGACAATTGTGCTGTTTCAATAGAAATCTAAACACTCTTAAGAAGGCGTGATGTTATGACAGTATCTAGTGTTTGTGTCAAGATTTTGCTTTACTGCAATAGATATCAGGTTTGCCTTCCATTATTTACAAGTAAGAGCAACCACAATACACATGTAATGCAAAAATGCAAAAATACAGAGTGGCAAATTGTTCCAAACAGTGAAGACAGAAGTAAATCTTGTTATTAAGGAGTGTTTTTAGGCATAACACAATGTTTAGTTATTTACTGTTGCCAAGGAATGTTGCAATATTGCATTAATAAACAATTTAACAGATATACAGACATCATACCTGGACATAGGTGTGCCAGCGTCTTCTAATGCAGCTTATTTCAGAAGGTATGTGCTAAATGTGTTAAATTAACCCTTGCATTAGGTTAAAAATCTAGGTATGATCATTCTAATAGCATTCAATACAATTCACCAAAAATCTTAATATTAAATAAATTAATAAATAAAAATAAAAATAAAATTATTTCCAAAATAATAATATTAATAATAATAAATAAAAATAATAATAATGTTATAAACATTGTAAATATTTGTTTTCTTTTTTTTGTGCTTTCAAGATCAAACAGTAGAGCATGGCGCTAGCAATGGCAACATCATGAATTAATTTACCAGTGAACTGAACATGCATGACATTATACAAATTTTCACATTCAATGCGATGTAAGCTTTTTTTTTTGGATAAATGTGTCTGCCAAATGCATAAATGAAAATACTCTAGTTGAGAAACTGACATAACAAAAACAAATATAAATTTGATATGCACATTCCAAAACACATCAGAGTGTCGACACTTTGCATGCATGTTCATTATACTAAATGAAAAAAAAAAAGACACA
>NW_015649578.1:549659-572392 GCF_001515625.1 Sinocyclocheilus rhinocerous | reverse complement strand
GTCACAACATTGCAAAAAAAAAACAAAAACATAATATCAAAATCGCAACTTTAAATACAACTAAATTGTGTTTAGATATTCACTGACATTCCCTTGTCCAACACCAAGGTTATGATAAAATAACCATGGTTTAATTGTGTGTTTGTGTATCTACCTTTTGTGCATGTGTTTGTGTGTGTTTGTTATACTTCGCAGTGCTTGTGTGTCGATTTTATGCTCATCTATGCTTGTTCACCGGTGCGTATTTATGTGATAGGATAATTACATTCTCAAAGCAAGGGCAAGATTATTGCCCTATGGGTTCAGTTTTGTGAACCCACTGCCAACGTCGGGGCTGATGCGGAGGCGTGAAGTAAACAATTCAAGTCACACACACACACACACACACACTAAACTATTTACTCCCACAGTGAGAAGAATTCACCCGAGCAGCTAATTTGGACTAAACATGTTTCTATGCAAATGAGAGACACAAAGCAAGCTGATTAATGAATCACATAAAGCTCAAACACACACTCACAAACACACAGGTGACACGGGTACAACAACGCTATGCTAACGGCTCACACGGGGCTCATAACTAAACAAAACTAATTAAAAAAGCATAACAAGAGGATGAGTTATTACTGACAGCTGGCAATGTGTGTGTGTGTGTGTGTGTGCGTGTGTGAGAGAGAGAGAGCGAGAGAGACAGAGAGAGAGAGAGAGAGTGTAAGGGGAAACTTGACCCCTTCCTTTCATCTGTTGTGTGAGCTTGGTCCACACAGACACATTAGCTATTAGCCATTAGCGACACAAGGCCATTACAAAAGACACTGCGGTCCAATAAGCATCTAAATGCCAGCTCCCATTAAATTATGATACGGTAAACAAGGAACTTTTCTGAACAATACCACTGAAACTCGACAGAATAAAAACACTAAAGAAATCCATCAGGGGTGGTAAACAATAAAGCGAGCGTTTGTTCGAGTGGTACAGTGGCGGTACATTGATCCTCACAGCAGAGCAAGAGGAAAAGAGATCACCCCGCTAGGCTAAAACGCGTAGCTGTCTAATGGCAGCATGCCAGATCCGTAGCCTAACAGCGTCTTCTCTAATAGTGTCTGTTTCAGTGTCCCGCTATCATCTGACTATTCATCTCAGGAGCTGCATATCCCCACTGTTCTTTACAAAACGCACACGCGACCTTAGCGCGTTTGCACAAATAGATGCATGCAGACAGCAAACACATCACCGGCATCTGCTAACATTTACTTAATAATTTAACACCATGCTGCTGTCAATAACATTTTCATAAGAGAGAGGAGAGCCGGGTGGAGGATAAAGGCAGAGAAATAAAACAATTGTAGGATCGATGGTGCAAAAAATTGGTTTATTGAGTGCTCTATCTCACATTTCCCTGCAGACACGGACAAGAGAATGGAGCACATGCCGCCAAGAGAGACGGGGGGAAAAATAAATGAGATTATTGATGTTACACGTCAAAAATAATTGCTCAGATTTCTGCTCAGAGGAAAGAATAAGATGCTGATGGATTTGTTGATCCATGAAAAGGCTTCATTTCACAGGTGGGCTGAGGAGTTGGAACCTTTCACGTTTTTTTTGTATTTTTTTTCTTTTGACCTCCGGAGTGTTTACAGGTACATGTGGTTCCTCAGTACGTCTGATGGCTAAAATCTTTACTTCCTCAAATGGAATTTCACTGTAACGGACAGGAACGCATGGAGCCTAGGGACAGAGTAATGACTTGATTAAGTAGCGGCCGTATTGTGATGTTCTGTGTTTTATTTATTAAGTCAGTGTTCATAGTGTAACAGCGAGACATTGGACACATCATGCGTTCTATTTATGCACATGAATGAACCTGATCCCCAAGTTTAATTCAAGTTTAATCCAGCTAATTTGATCTAATTTAACAGTGGTGCAATATCATCCATTTAAATGAACTGAGATAATGCCATCCGTCTCAAAATAAATGAACTGATAATCAGTGATGAATGAACAAATTATGTATGCTAATTAAAAGTCAGTCATTCATATTAATAAAGGCATATCCTAGAAGTAATCATAAAAAGCACAAGCACTAATGCCAGAAAATACTCTCCACCATTGGTTTCATGTTTTGTATTGAAGTGTGTCAGAAAACAGTTCACAAATGCAAGTATCTTTTGAGTTCCCACTGGTACAAGAGGCGCAATAATTTTGAACAATGTTGAGCTGAAGTTTAGCTAAACTGTCAACTTAAAGTTAGTTAAACTGTCAACATGTTTGTAGGCAGCTAAATAATACGTGATAATAACACAATTGGTTTAATGGCAAAGACATTTGAAGCCAACTCTGTAATTTCTTTGAATTCTGACATTTTATTCTGCCACACATGCAAAAACGCATATTAAGTATAATTGTTCAAGCATTAACATCTGTGTTTGCATACATATTTTCAGTATATTTATGGCCTAGTTGAACCAGTGCCTAAAACATCACCCCCACCCTCCAAACATCACTATTTTTGTTTTCTTGGACGCTTTAAGAGAAAAGAAATGTCACATTCATTAGCATGACTGAGTTAGAGTCATGGTTGCACCAGCGTAACTTTACAAAACCAACCTTCACACGTTGGTCAAAAAGAAGGAAAGGGGAAGAAACAAAGTAGGCATTTCAAAGGACATTTTAATGTTGCGTGTCTTTAAACTGTCGGCTCCGACTCTCTGATCGTGGTGGGCTGCAGTAGTTTAGGGTAGTTGGACTACACCCCACTTCTAAGCGTAGAGTATATCTGTGGGTCCCTGCCAGCACTGATGTACAATAGGCAGTGTCGGGCGATTGAAATTCACTCCGGCTTGTCCCCGCTCTGTCCTGAAAGCGATCTGGGCTGAGGGGGAAGATAGGCGCTGACCCACTGGCCTCTGAGCTGGCCATTTGAGCGCCTGTCTGAATGAAAACGGGCCTACGTCACACATGGCACACACACACGCAGCGGCCTCATCAGATAGTGTTTCTACAAGCTAAATGGCTCCAATGCTTGGCCACTGTGTGTGGCATCAATGGACACTTTTTATTTTGCCGCCTTCAAATGGAACGTCGGCAAGTGTCTCTTTTCCACATTGCATTTTTTTAAAACCTTGGCATTGAAACAGTTGCTAGTGAGAGAAGAACTTTTAGCTATTGCACAATTGTGCGGACTCTATAACAACCATATTCATTGTGTTTTCTTTAAATATAAAGCATCTGGAGGCAGTCCAAATACAAGTTTGAAGAATTACTGTAAGAATTACCCCCAATGACTAACATCAAGTGAGATAACCAAAGATCTGTTGGACTCTAACTATGGAAAGCTGGGCATAAACACAATAACAAGCAGCCACTGAAAGAAAACTCAAATGGTAAAGAGGAATTCCACCTGAGAACAGACATTGTAATAGAAAGCAAAACAAAGACAGCAGTGCTAATTTACAAAATTTGCAGCATGTAACACCCTTGCATGTCTCCCCATTTAGCTCTACACCACAAATAGCCTTTGCAGCCGCCTATGGAGCGGTGAGTAAGTGTGTGTGGCGAGGAGATAACTTTACGAGCCTCATCTCGATGGCCAAATGTTTCCAGGCCTCGTGTTCTGCTCCCGGGGGCACTTCCTAGCCCTCTCGGCTTACCCGTGAAGGGGGCATGGCGTAATCAGATCGCAGTGGTCGACCATTGTCTCCCGTCATGAATCTCATCTTTTCAAGCTGACCGTTTTACTATGGAATCTGTAAAATAATTCGGCCAGACCTACCTCTCGACTCTGAGGTCAGTAAATAGCTGTCATCAAAGTGTCTCAGTGCGGTAATGCTGCACAGATGGGGATGAGCTTGTTCAGAATTTTGAGAGTGGATCTTTGCTCTTCCAGTCTTTCTCAAATAACGATTGTTGTAATGTATAATTTTTTTTATAAAAATACATTTTATTTCTCAAGAAGAGACTGTGAATCAGAATAGACTGAATGCAGCTATTATGCAAAAAAATGTAAAATAAAATCTGTGCCCAAACTGATCTCCTTGCAAAATTTTAGGTTATATATTTAAGTTAAGTGTAGTTTAAGTGTAAGTGCTTCTTATTTATTCTTTGGTGAATTAAGTATTTTGGCCAGTAGGGGTGCTAGACTGTGTGTCTTCAAGAGGACTCTATGGCCAGATCTGAGCATAACAGCTGCAAACAGGCCCAATGCATTGATCTGTTTCACCTTGAGAGTGAAGATCAATGCTATTGATGCCCATTTGGAGTTTTTCTCCAGTTCATTTGTCATAATCACTCAAGATGTCAGTGTAGTGAGAACACTATGTTCACACGCAACTCGTTCACAGATGGTGAAGCTCCACATCAAAACCAGAGCGATTATAACCTCTCTCACTCTGCGTCGCCTTTCCCCTCTCTGTTTCTCTCTCAGCCTCTCTTGCACGGCCGTTATTGACATTTTACCTCTAACCTTCTCTTTTACACTAACTTTAATGCGGAGTCTGTTATCAGATGCGCTGAAGGTGTGGAGTTTCAGCTGCCCTCCTCCTCCTTTTCTCTACGTTATTCATCCCCTCTTCCTGTGCTCTGAAAGTCAAGCTTCCCTTTACAAAACCCCATGGCCTTATCTTCCTGACCCTCCTCCCTCTCTTTCTCAAGTCCTTCTCTCCAATCCCCCCTGGCAGTCAGTAGACCGGTGCCCCCCTCTCCCGGGACTAGCCATGGGCACAGGGGCACAGCACTCCGCTGCTTCTGAGGAGTGGGATCACTGATCAAACCGCGGGGCCAGTCCCCCAAGGGACGCAGTATTTACTGCGGCACTGTTCCGACATGGCTGATAACACAGAGGGTGAAACGCTGCCACATGCGCCGTTACGTACTCTATAGATCTGCCAGTCCTCGCCTGCAATTTCTGAAGGCAAAAAACTTTCTTTAAACGCGGCCAGAGAGTTAGTACTGGTAAAATGACAATTCTTATCAGAATTGTAAGTAACAACTGCTGGAACAGCATAAGTGTGCATGGTGAACATGAGCAGTCCCACAAGATCATAGAGACAGTTTAGAGAGGTAGGGAGAAGAAGAAATGGGTAAATACTGTCTAGCTTTACCAAGTGTTGTCTTTGCTTATCACCTGGGCCAAGCATATCTCCAAAATATCAGACTCTGGCTTTCAATTGACGTCCATAATTCCAGGGTAGTACATAGCATTTCCGCTAAGAATTGTACCATTCCACACTCAAGGATTACACCAGATTTTTACAGCACAAAGCTATAGAATAGCTACAAAATAGACATACCAGAGCATTATAACTTAAGTTAAGACATTGTTTTGGGGTTTTGATGGGTATGAGGTTCTGGAATGGGACACAGGACAGAGCCACAAACTGGGTGGGTGGTCAGATATCAGTCATCTTGGCTGGCTCAGAATTCAATATCGTTCTGTCTGCAGGACTCTTACATCGTCACCCCAGTGATAGGGATCACAGGCAGGGAAAGTAGTGGGGAAACACAGAGCTTTTAAAGAGGCCCTGAGCTCCTCTCTCTGGCCCCTCAGCCAAAGTCAAGAGGTGCCTCCCTGACTCTATAATGTAACTTAAATTTCACTTGAATTAATTGCATCGGATACTACAATGAGAGTAAATCATTAATCCTGATAGATAGACATTTTGCCTATCCCTCACCCCTTAACACACAGTGGCTCTATTTGAGGAACAGGTCAGTAAATGAACTGGACTAGAGTTTGTCTGAAAGAGAATTGTGTATGAGAAAGATGGAATGACCGGAGAGATAACTATAGTAAACTAGGAAGGAGGGGGCAGGTTCAATAACGGAGTAGAAGGGCTGTCTTCTCCACTTTTTGAGGAGAGGATGTCGACTGGAATGCATCCACCGTAGTGGGATTGCCTTTCCTTTTCCTTTTTTTTTTCCCAGCGTGGCCTTTTGTCCGAGGGGTCTGCAGGTGCTCAAGAGTGCACAATATCCCCATATTCATATCCTGAATCTATTCTGATGCCAAAGCCCCGTCCCAGTGGACAACACCTGCTCCTTCGGCTGTCTCAGCCTCACACAATGCCTGTTGTTCTGGCCGGTACATTCTCATCCATCCCCACATAGCCAATCAGTGTCTGAGACCGAGAAACGGCATGAGACTAGAGTCCTTTCAAATTACAACCCCCTACCCAACCGGAAAGAGCATCCTGTATCTTGGTTCCCATCGATGCAAACTGCCGGTGATATTGAATGCGAAGTTTGATGCCAATTCAGCTTAGACATTTTTAAAAAAATGAACACTCTAGAGTTCTTTATAGGTGTCTATTGGTTTTACTCTTTTATTTGACCCTTGATCGGAAAATTTCCTTCAAGTGTGATACTAAACTAGGCAAGAAAGAAAAAAAAAATACTTCCACTGACATCCTGAACTTATCCGGAGCTCTTCAATTGTAATCACAGGTTAAAGCAGGCGCGGAACGCTGCCCGCTGCCCATCTCGACCGACAGTAATTGTGGTGATTTCATATGCTAACGCGGAGCACTCCATCTTTGTGCTTCTCCATGGTGACGAGAGGTGTCAGATCAGGCGTGAGGTGGCTGGAGACGCCATTACCTAAAAATAAGGTACAATTTGGTTGTCACAAGGTTGCCTATAATCTCGCCCCAGATCTGCAGCTCGGGCTGCCTGGCTAAGCTGCAGGGGCCACAGGCCAGGCCTCCGGTGAGAGAGAGGTTAGAATAGCTGGGGTGGGGGTTTGAGAGCTAATTGAAAGCTGATTCCTGTCAGGAGCTCCTTTCTCTCAGAGACAGAGGGGACATTGTGTCCCTCTGAGCTTGAGTGTGGCCTCAACTGCTGCCAGAAACCCACCTTTTTATCCATGAGACAAAACAGAGACCCCCTCCTTCCCTCTTCTCTCTCTCTGTTGGACCTCTCTGCTGGCCGATGAAAGGGGATATATTAGGAGGGTAATTCTGAGAGGGAGATAACTGCAGGACAGGATGAAAAATGCTGTCTATCTGCAGGATGAGGGACTCAGACCATGTCAAAACTACAACTTTAGGGCTCAACAGGCCTTGGCGAGCTTGCCAATGATAGAGCCAGCATCTAATTGAGTTCTTTGGCCTCTCCTCTAACTGGGCAGGTTACAGTACAGTGCAGGAACCTGTTTAAATCTAAAGCTGGGAACGCGCAGGCCTTTTTGGAATGCTTAATATTAAGTTAAAGGGTTAAAATGTTTTGCTCAGAGGTTGCTCTTTCCTGGAAACATAATTGAGTTCTCAGTTATGTTTCATTAAATTGATGGGTCACTTAAAATTCCTTAGCAGAAATAAAGACTGCAGAGGAGAGACTTCTTGTTTCTTAGAAGAAATTAGAAGAATTAGAAGAAAAATCTAAGCAGTGGGTGACTCAAGCAAACGTCTCAGTTTTATCTCCTGATTTATATAATTTCTTTGCCATGGGTAGCTACAATAAACATAAAACTATTCAAAAGCAATGCACATCGTTTGGTGTAAGGTTAAGAACAGGGCCGGAATCATAACAGCCTCATGGAGGTGTGCTCCTGCAGAAGGGTTATCTGCGGCGTTTGGGGAGACAGGCTAATTTCTTGCAGCTGCAGTAAAGAGAGGAAGAAATGACAGATTTGCTCCCTTTTTAAACACCAAGGACAGCTTCCGTCTCCATGAGCTGTCAGGGGGGCCTTGTTGGAAGGTTTCCTGTTGCTGGATACCAGTCACTGTGATCTCTTTTTATGACACTTACATGCTTGTTATATCTACGTTTTTGCCTTCTTACTAAAGCTGAAAATAAAATAATCATAATAACTAATTATAACTGTGCATATTATATTTTGAACATATTACTATTTACAGGCACTCTTTTTTTTTAAATCACACTGATGATTTTTACAAATTGGTTTAAAATATATATATAAAAATGCCTCTCAAAAGTACATTGAAATAAGTACATGCACACAGACTCTCTCTCTCTCTCTCTCTCTCTCTCTCTCTCTCTCTCTCACACACACACACACACACGCACGCACATTAGTCATTCTCAGTGGGAAGGGAGACACTCACAGAGATTTATAGGTTAAACATTTGAACAATGGGTAATTTTAGCTAAGTGCGCTACAGCACTGAACAGCTTTTTCTTGACTGGGACATTGGTGCACTAACACAGATAATGCATTGGGAGAGTATGCACTTGACATATGCTATTAGTGTTAGAATGTGTCTATGCATTGAAAAGTAAATTGTATTTAAGACCTAAATGTGCATATATACACCCGTATGTGTGTGTGTGTGTAACACAGAGGTCAGAGCGCAGTGGACAGCCAGACTGTAGCGCTGGCGTCACTGCCACTGAAGCCAATCACTGGCAAATCCCCAGCCAATTTACAACAGTGGAGGACACGGGGCCTTACCCCATAAAAATATTAGCTCATAGCTGCTTAAATTTGATACTGCAGTGACTACGTAGAGGCTGCTTGTAAAGCTCTGCTGTACTGAGAAAAAAAGTGCACCATAACTTCATTAGCTGATGCAGCATATTTTACATGAGTATGATTTATGAATGGTGGCATGTCGATTTTGTAGTGTGTGATGGCACATATTGAGAAAATGTGGGAGGGGTGTAGGACAGAGTCCTACAGTCCCTGATAATAAAACTTTCAAGATATGTGGGAACAATCATACAAATATCAGTGAAATAATAGTTCCTCTAATGCAGTTAATTTTCTGAGAGTTAATGAACCATCATAAAATGAAATCAATAAATCAATAAATACATATTTGTAAAAATATAACTTAATGTATAAAAATATACTGTAAGTTCCTACACAGTTACTCAATTATACTTAATTGTACTATATCAGACACTAAATGTCAATCATCAACAATAAATTCTAAAAGTATATCATTTTTTTATACAAAATTGTAGTTTTTTATATTATATCATATTATATTATATTATATATTATTACAGTTTTGACTTTAATCAGCTCTTCTAAGTCGATTAGGCATTCCAGTTTGTTGTGAAATGTCCTGGTGTGTGCAAGAGCCTCATATGTGTGCAAGTGCTCCCAAGTTTCATCTTAAAGGATGATGTTATTGTCCAACAGAAAACCATAAGTGTAGATGTCTTTGAGTGTGTGAGAAAGAGGGTAGAGTAGCCTCTACTCCCTCTGCGACGGACCTCTGTGGCATATATTTGGACAACCGAATAAAATCAGGTAGAAAAACAAACCCTGTTGGCCCTGATAATGTGTTGGCTTAGAGCAGAGTAAAGCACCACAGTGAGGTCAGCACACATGTGTTCCTGTCTCACTTACTACCACCGCATTCCTGAAACACTTCCAATACCATACTAACAAATTATCAACTTATCAATACGTCACATTACTGGCATTAACTTCACTCTTACACTTCTGCCACTTAACATGCAAACCAGTTGATTGCAGCTTCAAGATTCTGCAATTGTGACTTATTCTGAGCTACTGATGTTCACACAGTTTCACATTGTGTGAACTCTGCCATTCACAGATTTTACAATGCAGCCACCCAACAAAGGGAGAACAGGTAAATCTGGAAATAAACACATATCCACATTAGACAGAAAGTCGGTTACACTTTATTTCGATGTTCCCCCAACAGACATTCTACTAACTATAAGTAACTTTGCAAGTACATGTCAACTTATCCTGCTAACCCTAACCTAACAGTCTACTAATACTCTCTTGAGAGATAGTTGACATGAAGGTTGCAAAGTTACTTATAGTTAGTAGAATGTCTAAAGTGGACTATCAAAACAAACTGTAACCAGAAATCTATATTGGTTTGCAACAATGTAAGCAAGAAAATTATGCTAAATGTTTATTTTGCATTAAACTGTTCCTTTAAGTTGTGTAAGGAGACACACACACACACACACACATAGAGAGACAGAGAAAGTGAGAAATCCCCTTCTCTGAGACAGAGCGAGGTCTTTATCTGTGTGGTCCAGCTCGCCTTTCTGCAAGTCCTCTGCCGCTCAATGCCGCCTCTTGTTCTCTGTCCGGTGGATAAAAGCGTGCATGAAGTCCGATACGCTCCCATGAGATGTCATTTAAAGCCATTGTCGGACACACAGTGTCATTTCAACGTGTAACCTCCGTCTTTCTATGATTCCCTCCATCACGGCCCTTCTCGGTTGCATCTCGTCGCTTGTTTCCTAGACTTACACCACATCTACCCTGCAAGTGCTTAAAGAGCAACGGTATTTTAAGAAGAAATCTGCAGTAGCAGACCTAAAACAGGCAACAATCTGCGCTGTGATACCGTCATTGCATTAAGGACAAGGATTGAACTAGTTTGCGCTAGAACTGATCTAGGATCAGGTTGATCTAGGGTTCGCTTCAAAGAGCTAAAGGGGTCAAACTGACCCACGGACAGTGTTAGTCTCCTGCAGGACATCCTAAGTAGAAGCTCTGAACCTTTCGACTGTGTGTTATTCCCGCTGAGATAAAACGCTGTCTGTGAAAACAGGATATGTCTCGGCCCCTATCAGCTTTCATCTCGTCTGCATTAATGATGTCAAGACGTGTTTTGAAAGCAACTAAGCCTCCCGCAATTCCATTCAAAGAAAATACACAGTACCGAATAGTGTCGATGTTAAAACATGCCGAGAGCAGAGGTTCATTTATTTTCACGTGGGGCTCCTCCACCTTCACGTGTGTGTGTGTCTTGTGGCACAGCTCTATGTGTGTGTGTGTGTGTGTGTGTGTGCATAATCCCCGTCATGTCCATTGCAGGTTATGCGAGGGCTTCACAACACACAGGATTTCAGGACACAAAGAATGTGTCTGGGGCCACTGAAGACAAATAACTCAGAAAAGCGCTGCTCGCGTGGTAAGGAGAGGCAGCAGGTGTTTTCATAGATTTAGAATATGCTGAGTGAACAGAGAGAAAATAAAATAATTTAACTCTCTTTCCCTCTGAAACTGAATCTTGAGGAGGAGCATTCCTCTCTATCTATCTATCTATCTATCTATCTATCTATCTATCCATCTATCCATCTATCTATCTATCTATCTATCTATCTATCTGTCTGTCTGTCTGTCTGTCTATCTTTCAGTCTGTCTATATATCCTTGTGAAAAAGAATGCATCTGTGTACTTCAAATCTTAAATGGTATATTATTAAAAACTGTGCTTGCAGATGATATAATATTAATAAACACACTTAGGTACTTAAAAAAATACTTTGCTATAAAATGTCAAAATTAAACGTTTTTTTTTTTAAAATAATTTTTAATCATTATGTTTCAACAATCTTTTGTCATATTTTAAACTTCATTTATTTTGATGTGTTGACTTTATTATATATCGCTTTATTACAATTTTAACTGTAGTGTGTTATTCAATATTACATTTAAAGTTAATATATTTTAAATGTACTCAATTTCAACCTCATCATTACAAATGTGTGATTAACAATTATTTTAAATACATGACATTATTTGTGGGTCTAAGTAATAAGTAAAAAAAAATATGTATGCATGTATTTATTTATTAATTAACATTTTTGTTACTTGTAGTAAATGTTAACTTCAATAAAATATATATTAAATATAGACTAAAAACTTAAACTTATTTTATTTCAGCTAGTTTCTAAGGCAACATTTCATATTTTCATTTAGTTTGTACTTGATGTACTAAAATTACTACAACTAAAACTGAAATAAAAATGAATAAACATTTAAAAACTACTAAATTAATAAAACCTTGACTAAAATTAATATAAAAGCAGAAAATATAAAAATAAAATCTAATTCAAAGTATTACCAAAAATGACAATAGTATCGTAATGATACTAACATAACACTCATTTAGTTCTTTATTTTAAAACAACAACAACAACAACAACATAATCAAGGTGTCCTTGTTTTAAAAATTCACAAATTCAGAGTCTGGCCTTCAAACACAGACAGTTCTTTCCCTCACGTTTATAGCAGCTGCTGACACTTCTTTCAAAAGCTTCAGAATATTCTTAACATTACACTGTTTTCCAGACCCAGCGCAATGGAAACCTTGCCTGTAGAAATCCCACAGCACCTGTTTCAGACAGGAAATGTAAGACCTCCCAAAAATACATTTCAACTTTTGCTAACAGTGTCAGAAGGACTCAAACAGAACCAGTCGAAAGGTGCATTTTTAGCCCAGCACAGAGCAGACAGAGAGAGTGAGAGCTTGCACTTTTTTCAAAGGTAGTCTGGGCCGCACCGCTGAAATGTGTCGGCCAACCACTCAACTTCCTCTCTGTGTTTAATGTGAATCAGACACAGGCACCTGCTGCTGCAGCCTGGACCTTTTCTCTATGGGTTTCACAAAGAAATAGATCATTAGTATTATTTGCTAAAGCGATAATCAAGATTTAGGTATTTTAATTGCACATCACATTTCCATTCATTTGGATTACACCGTTTTAACATAAATTAATAAACTCAGTGTGATGCATATTTGTCAGTCATACATATATTAAAAGGGTAAGAAAGATGCAAAATGTCTGTAATAGTAATGAGCGAAATGTGTTATAAATACACAACCAGGTTATATGTATTTATCAATATATATATATATATTTTTTTTTTATTATTTTTTTTTATTTCATACATTTGAACTATTGAATATCGCTAGTTCCACAGCTATCCATATTTTAATATTCATACTTTTTAACTGAATAAATGTAATTGTTTTCACATCGAACAAATTCACACTGATTCATGCAGTTTGAATAAATGCATTTTGAAAAAAATGATTATTCAAATAAAATCAAATAGATCCAAATAGTTAATAAACTGTTAATTAATTAATTAATTAATTAATTAAGTTAGTTAGTTATTTAGCTAGTGTGGAAATACCTGTTACGTACCTGTTTCTGACCTGATTTATTTATGTATTATTGCCAAATGCGCATCACATGAAGTTTATTACTTGAGTTATTCAAATGGATGGACATTTTATATGCAATAGAAATATCTCAAATTTAGGCCTAAATTTAATATAGGTTATAGGTTTTCTAGATAAAATTTTAAACAAACAAACAAACAAACAAACAAACAAACAAATAAATAATAATAATAATAATAATAAATTAAAAATGCTAATTTCTTTGTTCAATGTTGTGTCAAAAGTGTGGAAATACAAAGTGGTGGCTATAAAAAAAAAATACAAAACACAATGTGTGACTTTAAGTCAAAAATAATCTGCCATGATGTTTTAGTAATGTTTAGTCAAATTATAAGCTTTACTGTACGTAATCTATATAGATGGTCGTTTAAAACTGGTTACACTTCCCAGATTCTTTCAAACTGTCTCATTTGTTTTGGGATTTGTGATCCCATGGAGACTCAGATGGATGGACGGCCTCCCGCTCTGAGCGGCCTTTGTCCCACGCATGACAATATAGTTTCTAGGCGAGATCCTGAGCCCCTGTGTTAGAAAACACTCGCGCGCTCTTGTTCGAGCAGGGAAACCATGTTAAAGGGTAAGGTTTAGTAAACACGCCAGAAAAAATAGAGCAAGTGTTTTCTTTGGCTGCCTGGTCAGGAAGACACAGCAGTATTTCGATGACACAGACGTGTTTTCTTCTTTCCTTTTTTAAAGAATAACGAAAGAGTGAACATAAGTGAGAGACTGATAGAGTCTGAGGGAAAGGGGCCCGCTGCAGCGGCGGCGGAGGCGGCCCCTGTCAGCACTCGGGGCCGCGTCCAGACTGAACGCATTACAAGTGTTCCTGCTGTAAGATTATATTTGGATTCTCTAGGCTCTCTTCCAATTATTACTGGCACTTAATACTTTTCACACCATTCACAGATCCCCTTACCCCACCTCCCTCCGGTTTGCACCAGTTTTGGCTTAGAGCAGCACTTTTCAGCAGAAGAAGAGAGAGAGACAGAGCGAGAAGGATAAAAAGAAAAATGTCCAGCCCTGCTCAAGCTGCAAGAAGAAAGAGCTTGATGTTTTCACTGGGATCCAGGATAGAAAAAACTATTAGCGTTGAAAAGAGCAACGCAGATGAGCACAAATGAACCATATAATCATGAAGACTATGGGCTATAATAATAAAGGTTTATAGGACTCTTGTTCAGGTAAAGTGGGTAATTTCTGCGCCACTATCAGAAATGAATGGCACTGCAATATAAATATTCCAATTCAAACCAATGGCTCATCATTAGAGACTTGTGAGTATTTGTGAGTATGTGATTCATGAGTATTTTTACCAAATGGAACTGCAAAATGAAACACAAATTACTTTTCATAACACAAAATTAATCACATTATTATTTTTTTAATAACAAGTTATGTTTTGGAAACAAACAAACAAACAAAAAAAGATTCACTTGAGGTTCAGCAAGTAAGTTAAAAACTGCTTTGACTGATTCAGTGAGTAATTAGACCAATTCAAACCAGTAATTCATCATTAGAGACTGATTTGTGAATCGTTTTCACCCGAATGTAACTGCAGAATAAATTGTGAATGACTTTTCATATTAGTTGTAACAATTTCTGTTGCCTTATGTTTCTTTTAGTACTTTTTTTTTTTGCACTTTTGATTCACTTGAGTGAGTCATTTTGACCGAATGTGACTGCAGAATAAAATTACTTTTCATATTGACCTTAAATATTTGTTACTTTTTATAAGCAAAACCATTCTTGGTCTATTTGGTTCAGTTTCGATTCAGTGAATGAGTCGAGAAACTCAATGAGTGAGTGAGTCATTAGACCAATTCAAACCAATAACTCATGAGTTAGATTTTAAATAATGAGTAGTTTTGACTTGATTTATTCAAAAGAACCAAACCATAAGAGACATTTGTAAGAGTCATTCGTTCACTGATATTCCAGTATGGAAGAACGAATATCTTGACACAAACATCATTTGATTTTGGTGTACTTAGTTTGACTTTGGCAGGCATAGATATCGTCTGATGCCAATTTGGTACACTGTAAAAAATGATTGTGATTTTATTATTGCATTATTTCAGTATCATGTGTGTCACCATGATGGGGTTTAGTGTTTGTGTGAATGACACTGTGCACCTTCTATATATAAGTATTGTCCTCCTCAGCTCGTAGAAAAGCTGTTTTTGATGAGCTTTGGTTCATCATGTGACTTTCTCATCACCACCAGTTTTGGTGGTTATCAGTGCATTTCTATGGTTCAAAACAGATATTAACACTTCAGTATGATGGTTTATTAACATTACATCAGTTAATGAAATACGGCATTTTATTGTGAATTTAAGTTAAATCTGTAAAACCTAAAATGTTGCTACCATATTTTTTACGGTGAAGTTCTGGCAACCACAGCTGCCGGTATTTTACCGTAAATGTCACAGATTTTTTTTTACAGTGTAGACATCCCCCAACCCTACACTGTAAAAAATTACTGTGAATTTAACGGTAAAAAACTGTAAAAATGCTACAGCAAAAACCTGTTAAATGGGCTGCCGTTTTTTTTACCGTAAATTTTAAGGATTTTTTTTTTACAGTGTAATGTATATGAGACAAAATGAAGTTATAAGAGAGAGAGATGGAGACAAAAAAATACACAAACGCCCAAGCGGAGAGAATGACAGGTAGCAACAGAGCAGGGATTGTTTAAGGCTCTTCTGGTTTCCATTAGTGAGTTGAGGTGATAGACTTAGATTGAGCAGAATACAGGCCCCTTTCTAACTCTTGGGTGGCAAGGCACTCTCAGAAGATCTCTGGATAAAGTTGTGGACAGGCACAAGTCAGGAGATGGATACAAAAAAATTGGTTTTTATCAATGCCTAGAAGCACAGTGAAGTCTATTATTATGAAGTGGAAGGTATTTGGTACAACACAGACCCTCCCTGGATGAGGACGCTGCTCCAAACTGATGAGCTGAAGGAAACTGCACAGAGAGGCGACCAAGATCCTCAGCTGTGAGAAAATAATGGAATTATATTTACTAGCAACGCATCAAAGTTCACTGGGCTGATGAGCTGGCTTACTGCCTCCGGCTATACAGTCTTTCCCATTACCGCCATGTCCTGTTTCATAGATGGATGGATCTCGACAGAGGCATCCATGCGACATTCAAGCACATATTATTACTGGAATCAATGTCCATGTCTGCAAAGATTTATGATTGCGAGGTGTACGGCTTTATGATGTACATGTAACGTTGTTTGATGCCGTATGATGCTTTTGCATTTCAAACTGTTCTCAAAGAGCAAGAAGAATTCCATCAGGGAGATATTTGCAAAAATATTTTTATATTGCTTTTTTCAATGTAGCTGCATTTCATGAAAACACATTCTTTCAGCAGCATCGCAGAGAGATGAGACCCCGTGGAACTGAAAGATGTGCTTTTCCACTGACGCTGGACATTTTGGAGATGAATCCTGGTGATGACATGTGTCACCGATGTGGGTGGGGGTGCTATGACAGCCCTTTTCAGCACCCTCACAAACAGTTTTAGACCCACATGGCACAGGAGAGCACCACTGCACTGCGCCGGTCCATCTCTCTGTACCAATGGAAATGCCATCTTAGTGTCTATAATGATCAGTTTTGGAGTCTTAAAAATGAAGGCTCCTATAAAAACCACACTGTAAAAAAAGATTTTTTTCGAGGTTTAAAGGGGTCACATGATGCGATTTCAAATTGTCCTTTCTCATTATGTCTGTCATGTCTGTCAAATTATAGTGTCACAAGCAACTTGCAGTATGTATCAATAGCAATAATAATAATAATAATAATAATAATAATAATATTAATAATAAATTGTAATAACATTTTCAAGCAAAATTGGTTCACGGGTTATTTTATGAAACTTTATGAATAATTTATAACATATGATTATGCAAAAAATAGTTTTTTTTTAAAAATTCAGCCTTTTAATTACTTTTTTTATTGTCACACTAGCTTGATTTTTTTTTTTACTGCAAAATATATCAAAATGACTTTAATTCAAAAATGTAATGTTCATCATAGAAGAGGTATGCATGTCATTGTATCTATTAAATGCTTCCATTTACTTGTTTGTTTGTTTGCCATTAATGTACTTGTGCTTTAAAGAACCAAGAAACCAACATGCTGATCTGAAGAACGTTTTAATCACCAAAGACCCATACAACAATTCAGGAAAATAACCTTACAACCAACAACCCATATAACAATTCAACAACCTTTACAGATTGTTTACTGATCAAAACAACCATTGAATAACCTTGTTATTACAAATATACTGTAGGAGATCAGAGGCAATGTTGGAGAAACAATCTCCATTGAGTCATAGACACATTACTGTGAGCGTATGAAGTGTGTGTTTCAGTTTCACCTGAAATCTCAATTCTCCCCACAAATCAAACGCCTAAATAAACATATTCACTTCTGTTTTTATGACAATGTGAAAATGCTAAAAAGTTTCTGTTTGGGTCAGGAGATTATTAGTTCAGTATAAAAACAATGTGTGTCAATGTGTGTGTGTGTGTGTGTGAGATGGTGACTCTTCACAGCTGGTGGAGCCAGGGAAGCGCTCGGAGCGTCGCCCACCCCTCATAAACTCACAAAGACACTTAATAAGCCCCCTGACGAGTGATGCTTATGGATTTCTGCACCACTAATTTCCGTAACTATCACTGTTTGAAAGATAGCCCTGAGGATTTGGGGAGCAGAAGGGCCCTTGTCTTAGCCAAACACAAGAGCTGTATTATGCTATAAAAAAAAAAAAATCCCTATCCTTGTAGCGTCCCTTTCCTCCAACTAAGCTCTTGCTTCGATGTTGCAATGTAATTCGAAACCATTATATCATAAACATCATCTATATGATGTCCACAAACACATCTTATGAGCATAACAATCCATATATGTACCAACGAAAGATACGGCATGAAGGAGAACGAACTTTGAGAACATAATGTCCTGTAACTGTCTAGTCGCTACAGGAAAAAGTAAAACCGTACGGGTTGTAGTTGGCTGTGAAATATGTGATAAAGGTGTTTTGTTATGCTATTGAATTGGTTTCTCCAGGCCGCTGCCCAAAAATCCCTTAATTATATAGTAAAGACACATGCAGGCAACTTGATCTTCAACAGCTGAACGAGGTTGAGGAGATCAGGACATTGCGATAAAACCATCGCAACATGCACATGTGTCTGAAAACGGCTCTTCTAGGAGACTGAGCAAATCATGTGGAGCATCGCTGGCCTTTTTAATGGGAACCATGAAGCGTGAACTGATTAGCGTTGCTCTGTACAAATGGTTGGTAAATGGAGTCAAAGCACAGAAACAGCAGGAATAATGCACATTGTGTCTAACAGATTTTCACGGCTCTAAACTCTGACGCCGGTGAATGGAAAGAGTCTGAACCTGCAGACATGTTCATTTCTTGTTTGTTCATTTATTCTCGATGGACTGCTTCAGTGGTCACAGACCGAGCCTGGTCTTGGATTTAGGTGTGATTTACAGTCTTTTCCCACTGTCGGAACCGAGCACATGTCAAACGCTACCAAATTAGAAGTTGGTGTCTACCGTGGACTTCTGTGACCAAGATCACATCTTTATGAATTCAGCTGCTCAGCGCACATGCTTTTAACATGACGGAGCACGATGTGTTCATCAAATATGACAGCGTTGGGGTGTGACTAAGTAGTGATGTTACTATATGCATTACTTGTATTTAAAAAACATTTGCATGAGTAATGTGACAGTTACTGAGCTCGTTTCTACACAGCCTTGCACATGACATCATGACATACAGTAAAAAAAAAAAAAATAGATATTGTACATCATATATTTCCTGATGAAAAAATATGCTGTTTGTCATTGTTGTTAGTTTATAATTATGTTATTATACAATTTATAGGGCATTTATTTCTGTTTTTTTAGTTGTATTTAGTGCAAATTTATTAAATTTGATGTGTGTGTGTTGGTGTGTGTGTGTGTGTGTGTGTGTGTGTGTGAATGTTTATGTGGTTTATGAAGACACAAATTTGTATAATGACATGGGTATGACACAGGTATTACAATGTTAAGGTGATTTATGAGGACACTTCCTGTGTCCTCGTAATGTAAAAGGCTTAAAAAACATACTAAATGGTGTTTTTTTTGAAAATCTAAAAATGCTGAAAGATTTCTGTGAGGGGTAGGTTTAGGTGTAGGGCAATAGAAAATACAGTTTGTACAGTATAAAAACCATTCCACCTATGGAGAGTCCTCGTAAACCACATATGCCAGCACGTGTGTGTGTGCTAGATAACTATTGTTCTGATTATAAATAAATATGATGTGGAGAATCAAATCAGGATTTTAGAGTGGTGTAATACTGCAATGTTTTTTTTTTTTGTTAGTTTGTTTGTTTGTTTGTTTGCGTCATACTGATCTGAAAGTGGTTCACACGGAGCAAGATGAATGAAGATGTTTGGTACTTATAGTTCTGTGGATTATTTGACTCATGTAAGGGTATTTTTACACAACAAAATGTGCTTTTTCATTCACACAACGCTGTCAAAACGATCACACGGATCTGTAAAAATGACCTAATATGCTGTATTATGCATGCCAGGCCAGTAGTTGGCGATGTCACTTTGTAAAGTGAAAAGTGAAAAAAGTGAAAGTGACGTGTAGCCAAGTATGGTGTCCCATACTGGAATTGTGCTCTGCATTTAACCCATCCAAGTGCATACACACACCGTGAACACACACCCAGAGCAGTGGGGAGCCATATTTCTGCGGCACCCGGGGAGCAGTTGGGGGTTTGGTTCTTGCTCAAGGGTCTCACCTCAGTCATGGTACTGAGGGTGGAAGAGAGCGCTGGTCATTTACTCCCCCCACCTACAATCCCTGCAGGTACCGAGACTCGAACCTGCGACCTTCGAGTTACAAGTCCAACTCTCTAACCATTAGGCCACGAATACACAAACGCATAATACACATGCTCATGACATCACCATTTTAACAACTTTGCTCAATAACAGTATTGTTTTCAAAACTTGCAATATCCGTTTTCAAAAGTTAGCATTTTCAGGCCCCCAAAACACTGTTGTCGTGTAAATGAAGAGCCAAAATGCTAAAAAAAAGTTTTCAGTTTTTAGATAAAAACAGTGTTGTGTAAATATCCGGTTAATAAACAAATCTAAAAAATACGCACAAGATGAGATACTTTTTACAAGGCCAGACAAACTGCCTGAACTGCTTGAAAACACAATCCTCCAAGACTGAACCACTGTATCGAGTTGCAACAAATAATTTCCTAAAGGTTCATTTTTATCTCCCCGTTCTTGAGTTCACAAAGAAGTCAAGTAACTTTTTTTTTTTTTTGATCTACCTAAAGCAGGAGCTGCACACAAGTCCTGTTTCAGTTCCTCAAAAGCTATTCTAGTCTCAAGAGTCCAGTCCACTGGGTGCTGAGGTCTCAGGGGCCGTATGTAGACATGCGCAGTACGTGTCGATTTTAAAGGCAAGCGCGAACAAACATACACAACAATGGCGGAGTACAAGGTACTGTTGTTGCTGCTCAAGAGTTTGCTAACGCTTCTTCCGCAAAGTGTGGATTTACTTCACCAATATTACAACCAACAGCGGAGACGCATCATATACATCATATAATCGTCACTTCCCTACAGGTACTGTTTACTAAGGTGACAGCGCCAACTAGTGGCCTGGCATACGTAATAAAGCATTTTTGGCCATTTTTGCGAATATGTGTAAATGCAAATCGTTTTGAAAACGTTGTCGTGTATACGTGAAACTTTTTAAAAACACGTCATGCTCGTGCGTAGTACGTGTTAGGTATGTAGACATGCGCAGTACGTGTCGATTTTAAAGGCAAGCGCGAACAAACATACACAACAATGGCGGAGTACAAGGTACTGTTGTTGCTGCTCAAGAGTTTGCTAACGCTTCTTCCGCAAAGTGTGGATTTACTTCACCAATATTACAACCAACAGCGGAGACGCATCATATACATCATATAATCGTCACTTCCCTACAGGTACTGTTTACTAAGGTGACAGCGCCAACTAGTGGCCTGGCATACGTAATAAAGCATTTTTGGCCATTTTTGCGAATATGTGTAAATGCAAATCGTTTTGAAAACGTTGTCGTGTATACGTGAAACTTTTTAAAAACAAGGGAAAAACTTTTCCATTTTTGACTACATCGTTGTCGTGTAAATGTAGCCTCAGACTCCTTCTCAACAAACTGTTCAAAGGATGTGTTTTCTCTGCATAGTTTTCAACTCAACCACAACTATAGCTAGTCCAAAAAATATGTTGCTTTTAAAGAGATCGTTCACCCAAAAATAAAAAATTACAACTCCATGATTTACTCGCCCCTCAATACTAGGTGTACAGTATATGACTTTCTTCTTTCAGACGAATGCAATCAGAGTTATATTAAAAATTGTCCTGGCTCTTCCAATCTTTATAACGGCAGTGAATGGGGGGGTCGCTTTAAGCATTTGATTGCATACATTTATTGTACTTTTTTAAATCTAATTGAAATTAAAAAAAAAACAACAACAAGAAAACCCTTGAAAAGCATTGCTTTGGGGAGTGTAGTTGACATTAATAGACTGTCTGACGACAGTTGTGTATCTCACAATGCAAATGAACACCCTCATTGTAATGTATCGAGTAAGATGACAAAAACTACTGTCAGAAATGACTCTGATGACTCCAAATCGGTCCTAATATTGATCCAAACCACGTGTCCCATTCAGATGACAAGGTTTTAGCTTCTTTTTTATGAAAAATTTGGGCCAGATTGTTTACCTGGAGTTGTCTGGAATGTTCAAACGACACTCATTTCTAATGACTTTACATGTTCCTCCATGGGAGGCTAACATTTCCAATCAATCTTCTCTGATCAATGTTCCTCGGCTTGCTTGATGAATGGATTTGTCATGTTTAGTGTTGTATGTCTGGTCTCTCTGAGCACTCTCTCCTCCAGTGCCAGAGATGCCAGAGTACCTGGGCCGACGCTGCGGCAGCTGCCAACTTTCTGTCAGTCAGGAATGTAATTAGTAAGAATTAAGCTGCTCCGAGCTAAAGAAAGGGGTCAGCCAGAGCTGGGAAGGTCGAGGCGGGTCATTACCGAGCATTTTCTTCTCAGCCGGGGTGAAAAGGTGTCATGTTTATGTAGCACTGAGGTGGGCTTAGCCCGTGACTTCCATTCTCTCCTCTTTTCCCCTTTAATCACTCCAGTCTTAAGAGCTCTGGCTTTTTAGACCCATCTGTCATATTATTTCGTGATATCTTTTTAAATAAATGACTGTTTGCAAGTAGTAATTTTCCTAATAGAGTCAATATTTGGTCATTTATAAAGACTACGTTAAATCATATTTGACTCCATTTCCTTTCCAATTTCCCATTTTCAACCTTTCTTGTTTATTTACAAAATTTGAAACAATCCTAACAAATATCCATGGTGTTATTGAACATGATTCAACAGTATGTGTTATTTAGGGGGGTGGGGGGAATGTAATAACTAAAATCATGATCACATTAACATATTCAGTATTCAGCAATCAGGGCTACAATTGCAAAATTCAGAGGATCTAACAGCTGAATTCATGAAAGTTTGCTAGGCTTATGCAATTAAATATTTATTATTGACTTGTTTACATGGTATAAATGCATATTTGCTGAATTCCAGTTGTATAAATAGGAAAGGATCAAATTAAAATATATAGATATTAGTGCTGTCAAATGATTAATCGCGATTAATCGCATTCAAAATA